>NC_047055.1:30977182-31277182 GCF_011762595.2 Tursiops truncatus
TTCTCGAAGAACAACAATTGGAAGGGAAGAACCATTTTTAGACAACTTCAATTAAAGCAAGGTGGAAGATGTAGATGGGTGGAATTCTGAACAAGCCAGATTGCTGTCCTCCCCCCCCTCATTTTCCCTAATCTTCAAATATCAGCCAAGTCCTTACAAATGATGGAGTTCATGTGTGTCTTATGGGTGCAAGGATGGTTGGTATCATGAGATAATTCTAAATCCCCTCCTCTAGAAGATGTCACAGAGATTGATAG
Organism: Tursiops truncatus; assembly: GCF_011762595.2. Taxonomy (NCBI): domain Eukaryota; kingdom Metazoa; phylum Chordata; class Mammalia; order Artiodactyla; family Delphinidae; genus Tursiops; species Tursiops truncatus. The sequence continues at coordinate 30,977,440 of NC_047055.1, forward strand.
ACATCCTTCAATAATTCCTCATCTTCTCTTTCTCAGTAGCAGAACCATAAATTTTGATTGGGCTTATCAGTACCCAGAATAAATACTATATTTCTTGGCCTCCTTTGCAGCTAGATTTGGCCATGTATCTACATTCTGGCCAGTAAAATGAAAGTGGTAGTATCATGTGCAACTTTGGGGAAATGTCCTTAAAAGAAAGGAGGCACGTCCTTCTTCACGTTTTCCACCAGCCTGGTAACAGAACAGTTCAGCAACAACTTGGACCATGAGGAGGAAGATGTATGTTGAAGATGACAAAGCAACAGAGTATAACAAACCAGGGTTCCCAATACGTTTATGAATCTCCTGTGCCCACACTGAATTGCTTGTCTTTTAATCAACTCTTTTTGTTTAAGTTATTGTTGCAGTGAAATATTATTCAGCTTTAAAAGGAAGGAAATTCTGACAAGGGCTACAACATGGATGAACCTTGAAGACATTATGCTAAGTGAAATAAACCAGGCACAACACAACAAATATTGTGTAATTCCACTTATATAAGGTACCCTAGTATAGTCAAATTCATAGAGACAGAGAGTAGAATGGTGGTTTCCAGGGCATGTGTGGAGGGGAAAATAGGAAGCTAGTGTTTAATGAGTACAGATTTTCAGTTGGGAAAGATGAAAAAGTTTTGGAGATTGATGGTGGTGATGGTTGCACAACAATGTGAATGTACCTACTGCCACAGAACTGTACACTTAAAATTGGTTAAAATGTTAAGTTCTATGTTTTATATACTTTATGACAATTTAAAAAAAGCCATAAAAAGTCAATGTTAGCAACAGTCAAAGTGCATGATGAGAATATTTTCCAAAATCTTTGAGGTGCTCCCTTGGATACCAGTAAGATCAAAATTCAAAATTCTATTGTTAGAGACAATGTTACTGGGCTTCAGTCAACTTTATTTGATGAAATAAGAAATTAAATGTTAAGATAACCACAATTACCTGCCAAAGGAACTGTTATCACCCAACTATTAAATATTTAAATCCTTCAATGCTCTATTCTTACTTCTCTTTCAGTTTGTACGCCCTACACTGACATGAGGGAATTTCTTACACATCTAGCGCTTCAATTGTCATTTATATGCAGATGCCTCCCAAATGTATGTTTTCACTTATTTCCCTGAGATCAATTATTTTACGTTTCAAAGTCTCCTCAAACTCAACATGTCCAGCACCAAATTCATGATCAGCATCCCCATACTTGGTTATTTCCCATCCATTCAATTGAGTAGGCCATAAAGCCAGGACCTTCAGTCTCCTTTACATCTCATATCCTATTATAAGCTCCTGTGCCATCATGTACTTCTTGTTATCACTTATCTCATTAATACTTTTACAGGATTTCTGTGAGTATTTGATTGATTAATGTCTATCTCTCACACTAGAGTGCACATTCCAGGTGAGCAGAGACTTTATTTTTGCTCAAAGTCATATTCCCAGAATACAGCACAGTGCCCACCCTTTATGTGGGTGTTTAATAAATACGTGTTAAATAAATCTTTAAGCTCTGAACTCATAATTGGGAAATAAGTTTGACATGAAAAATGTATAAATGTAATTCCTCTCCTTCCTGTCTGTATGAAGATTTGAGTTATTCCCCAAGCAGGGTTAGTGGATTACACTTTGACACTCATCTTGAGATCACCCTGGCTATTGCTTTTAGTTCTGTGTTTTAGTTCAGTGCCATTTTGTACATTTACCTGAATTTCTTGAATGCTTCTAACTTGTCTAGTACAATGATTCCTGTATCTATCCCCTCTCACTATCTAATCCAAATATACTGTTCAATTCCTTGGGTGGAGAATAGCATATACTTGAGGCTCACAAGTGTAGGTAGAGGTCCTGGGGAAGGGGATGAGGGTAAGGGAATGGGAGAGTTTATCTCAGGACTCAAACTCTGTGGGTTCAAGTCGTGGTTTTGCTGCTAGTTTCAAATGAGTTTACTTAACATCTGAATCTGTTTCTGCATTTCCAAAAGTAGACACAGTATTAAAAATACCTATAGCACAAAATTATTGTGAGAACTATGTGGAGGAATGACCCTGGAATTACTTTTTAAACTGTACAGTGACACAAATGTACATTAACTATCCCAGTGTGAATAGGGTTGGAGTGAATCCTAAAATAGCAGCGGGGGTAGGGAGGAGGTATTTGGCCAAGACTCACAATTTGCAGGTAACTACTTTTACAGCATTTCTACTTCGTTTTTTTTTTTGTTTTTTGTTTTGTTTTGTTTTGTTTTGTTGCAGTACGCAGGCTCAGCGGCCATGGCTCACGGGCCCAGCCGCTCCGCGGCATGTGGGATCTTCCCGGACCGGGGCGCAAACCCGCGTCCCCTGCATCGGCAGGCGGACTCTCAACCACTGCGCCACCAGGGAAGCCCTAATTCGTTTTTGGACTTGTTTTTGAAATGAATAATGGAGTGGTTGCAGCAAAGATAAATTTATCTTAACAAAAAAAAAAAAAAGGGGGGGAACATTTTTAAAATATAGTATTTAACCAGTCAATTTAGAGTCTGTACTTCTACCATGTTTCAGCTTCCCGAAAACCCCAAACTCTCCCATCGTCTCTAACTCTGTAACCAGGTGGGTGGTTAGTAGGCACTGCCTGGTTTCCTGAAAGCCGGTGCTATGTCATCCGGTTGTGAGTAGTACCCCGCTGCGTGTGCTTAATTCTGAGGTCGCAACTCACTCCAGTATATAAGGCTGGACGCTGCCACGCGTCCCAGTTGCATCAGGCGGTGTGGTGCGCTTAGCGTACTGGTCAGCGGCTTCCGTGGTCTGGGCAGCTAGCAGCCCCCTGTTTCCCAGGTGCCAGCTGAGTGCTTTGTTGCCCGCGAAGTGAAGAGGCCGTAGAAGAGCCATGAGCCTCCTGTTCCTGCTAGTGAGCTGCGTTCTGTTTGCCTTCAAGTTTGTCTTCTGGAAAACCCTGTTTCAGATAAAATGTCCAAGAGCAATTGGAATTGATGAAGCTCGATGAATACATGGACTGGGGAGGGGCCGTGTTTAAGAGAGTAGAAAGATAGTAAAATAAGAGTAAGGGGGAGGTCACCTCATTCCTTTTTCTTTTGAAAGGGCCCCAGATGTTGACTCTTTACCCACACACTTCTCTCATATTGACCAGTGGTTCCACAGCTGAAGTATGTTATAAAAAGCCCCAAGTCACTAAGTGATATGGTCAGCTTTTCACCCACTTGAAAAGTACAGCAGAAAGCACCCACTCCCCAGCACCACCTCCCATTTTAAGAATCTGTACTTTCTCTCTTCTTTGGCTTCTACTGCCACATGTGTTTCTGTTTGCCTCTTCCTCCCTTGTATTTGCCTTTTCAGCCATCTTTATAAGAGCTTTTGGGGGCATTCACAAGTAATTAAGGTCAAAATGTGGGTTTCCTGGTGATATTTAAAGTTCCAAGTGAGGTGCCTTTAGACAGGAATCAGACAGGATCCAAGTATAGACCTACTAGAATGCCCAAGAAATGTAAGCCAAGGGTATGGCATTTGGGCATTAAAAGGCTACTTTAATTTTTTTTTTTTTCTCAGTCTGTGTTTGGGAAGGGCATATTTCCAAATCAGTGTATTCATTCAACAGATTTTTAATCTTGGGGATGGACAATCAGTTCATTTTTGTAGACCAAGACTAAGGATGTTATTTGGCGGTATTTGGATATTAATAAACTACATATGTATAATTTCCTTCCCTTACAGAGAAACACTGGTGAAATGTCATCAAATCGACTTCTCTTGCACTGGTGAGATCATCCTCTTCTACTCAGTCAGCTAAGAGCAATACTGATAAGTGTCTTTCAGTCAACAGTCAATGGGATATTAATCTCCAAAACTCGATAGCCATGCAGAGGAAAATATTTGTAAACCTCAGCATCATGGAATACAATCTGGCTGAATTGGAACGATTCCTAGTTACTAAGGGTTTAAATCGTGCATTAAGTTAACCGGAAATCCACTAACAAGCATACAAAATGTAATGACACCGGAGGCAATCATTAAAGGCACTTTGAGTGGATTCATTTGATTATATGTGTTTATACCGAATGAATTATTATTTAAAAGGAGAGGGGAGGGCTTCTCTGGTGGCGCAGTGGTTGAGAGTCCGCCTGCCGATGCAGGGGACAGGGGTTCGTGCCCCGGTCCGGGAAGATCCCACATGCCGCAGAGCGGCTGGGCTCGTGAGCCACGGCCACTGAGCCTGCGCGTCCGAAGCCTGTGCTATGCAGTGGGAGAGGCCACAGCAGTGAGAGGCCCGCGTACCGGAAAAAAAAAGGGGGGGAGGGGATGCCAAGTCAGATACAAACTTCAGACATTTGTCAGTTTGCTCACTCACATTTAAAGAATTGATTATGTTGCTAATATATATTTCACTAGGAAAGGAATGAAAGCACAATAGAAAAAGAAACAGTTCGAGTTGTTTTCTTTTTAATAAGCTACACTAAAAAGAATATTGAGATAGAGTGATTTTAATTTCACTCAAGTGTGAAAAACAGTTTTTTCTAATGGTTTACAATACAATACTGTAAATGTCTCCAAGTTTGCATTAAAGTAAATGGGATTTGATGGAACTCTTTCCATTATGCAGAATAGTCTTTCTTACCACTACTGAATCTGTATAATAATAATACTAAGAGCTATCATTGAACACCCTACTATGTGCCAGGCACTCTGTTAAGATCTGTACTTTACACAATTGTAAAGATAGTCACAGAAACTCTTAACTACTCTTTGTAGTCAGCTCTTGAAGTGGACTTCTTTTCCAGTACCCCCACTACCACCAATTAGATATTATCAGTATTTCATTAGAAGTGTGCCTAAATCTTCCCTGAACTACAAGAGTCACCGTAGAAAATTGCATGCATTTTTTTATTTGGTGAAAAATCCACACCTCAAATAAGACCAAAATATAAGGGTAGAATGCATGTAATATAATATGGATTAAAGTTAACGTCTAAGCTGTAGTTATCTATTTCAAATAGTATTTTATAAAATCCAGTATAATTGAGGAATTAACAATCTGTTGACATTCACTAACAGCATTTGATCTACGCTCAAAGAAAACCCTCAAAATATCTAACACAAGTTCATCTTATATATGTACATAATTCACTGAGGTTGTTCAGTTACAGGCCTACCTATTTACCTACCTTCATGCCCCCTCCCCCCAAAATAAGTTACCAGTGTAAATTAAAGAAACACCTTAATCCGTTTCTCCTTTAATCTTCAATCAAAAGGAAGAGGAAAAGGAATTTAAAATGTATAAGAAATTAAGGCTTAAAATTATTCTTTTATTCCTCATTTGACAAGAACAAAAAGCCAGCAGTAGTATATGTGGTTCTTAAACTTTTCTGAGCCACAGATCACTTTTGATATTCTGGTGAAAACTATGTACTCTCACCCTAGAAAAATGCATACACACATACACGTAGAAAAATATTACATGTAATTTCAGCTTCATACATTCTCTGAAGCCCAGGTTAAGAACCTTAAGAATAAGTGAAAAGTTTCTTACATAGTTAGGTAATGTTCACCATCCTAGGCTGTGATAGTAAACCAGTTGTCAGTGATATATAATCAACGTATAAACCTATTAGTGGATGGATCTAGAGACTGTCATACAGAGTGAAGTAAGTCAGAAAGAGAAAAGCAAATATCGTATATTAATGCATATATGTGGAACCTAGAAAAACCTAGACACAGATGTGGAGGACAAACATATGTACACCGAGAGGGGAAAGTGTGGGGGTGGTGGTGGGATGAATTGTGAGACTGGGATTGACATGTATACACTAATATGTATAAAATGGATAACTAATAAGAACCTGCTGTATAAAAATTAAATTAAATTTTTAAAAAGTGGATGGAGAACTTAGAACTCCCATGAGTTGTCAAAAAAAATCTATTAGTGATATAATATGTTTTCATTATCTTTTGTAAGCAAACTGGGACATAGGACTTTCTAATTTGGCTGCCCTCATTCTTGACAAGTTTCACACGTTTATCTTCTGTAAGTATGTAAATAAGTTACCACCCATAAGTAGTAACTTATTCAGATAAGACAAAATCATCTACTTGATCTATTAACTAGAAGTAATCAAAGCTTCTGGATTCCATTTTCTAGATTTATCACTTACTGGCCATGGGATCCTTAGTTTTCTGTCTTACTTCACTATTTGTAAACAAAGAATGTAACCACTAAGTTCACCTAGAAAAAGTGAGCCATGAATACATGAAGTTTTTAGACATATGAACCAAAAGTATTAAGCTACAGTCATCATATTATATACACAGTCCATTTTTTCATATATATGGCATTTCTAATTAAGTGAGGCTTTCAATTTTAACACTGTCTTTTAAACATATTGATTTATTTTCCCCAGCTTTATGGAAAGGAAGGATTATGTACTAAGAAAACGTAAGCAAAATTTAAAAACTTGTATAATAGAAAATGTAACTATTTTCTAAATAACCAGTTCAAAATAAAGCCTTCAATATACTAGAAAAATATTATTTTTAATATTTTATTGTGAAATAGAGGCAGCTATGTGTGTGTTAAGATAATCTTAAAAGAAATATAATAATCGCATTGCTAAACATTAGTAGATTCACATTTTTATATTACATTCCTGCTTAAATGGGAAAAAAAGCTCATCATACTATTATGAACCTAGTATATATGTTTTTCTACTCAACATTCAAATAAATAAAAATTTCCTCTATTCTAAAATAATCACATTACACAACCACATATTTTTAAAAACTAGATCTCATTCTGGTTTTCTACTGCCACTAACAGTAGGTATTTCATGGTCAGTCTCTTTTTTAGGATCTACCATATTTTTATATCTTTCCCCACGATGTCTTTCCAGGTATGGCCCCCAGTTAGAAGCTGGTCTGCAGCAGCTTACAATGCGCTGAAAAGCAAAGAAAAAAAATGAAAATTTTAGAGTGTTAAGTCTCCTTGCTAACCAAAATGAAATAAGAACCATAGAAAAGTAAAAAATGATCATCTAAATTCTTAATATACTGTCTACCAAAAAAAATGATACTCAAATGTAACCAATTGTTAACAGAATTGTATTAACTACAAAGCCAAAATAATTGAGTATGTAAATGATTTCAAAAGAAAATGTTTCGTGAACCCATTCAAGCAACAATATCACTTCATATACTTTCACTGAATTCTCAGACATTTCTATCCTGGCCTTAGGGTGAGGGTTAAGTGAGGATCTAAACCAGGTATGCCTGGGAAGTTTCAATAACCAAAGAAAGGGTCAAACCATTGATCTAGATCCACAAAGCACTCACCTAGATCTTGAACCCAATCTGCCTGCTGAGCCTACCTTGTCATTGTCCTATTGAGATGTCATAATCAACTCCCCTGGGCCTCCATGGAAGAGGGATAATTCAGGGTCTAGACTGAGTTCAAGAAATTTACCAGAGTTTTTCCAGTTTTAACATGCTATTACAGTATGTATTATAACCAGATGAAGTTTTAAAGGTGAAAATTATAGATATAAAGGAAAAAGGTCATTTGCTTTGTGTCATCTCAGTAGAACTCAGTACGGGTATAGATACCATAACTTTTAAAGTATAAATACTATTAACATGCTTACTTGAAGGATGGTTCCTTCAGCTTGAATTAATTTTGTAATAGCCATAATTGGAATCCAAATAATACAGAAAGTAATCATACACCAGCCTAGAGCAACTCCCCAGTCAGGGTATGGAATTTTGCCATAATCAGGTCTATGAAATTGTACCAATGACCAGATCAAGATTGCCTGCGAAAGTAAAATATGAAAAGAAAATGGTAAAGATTAAACTTTATTGCACTAATGATTTCATTTGCACTAAGTATTAGCAATTTGATTCCATTCCTTAGAAATAACTTATCAAAAGCAATTAAAATGAAAATACATTCAAGCCAACTAAGATAATCAGGTAACTAGCCAGAAGATAAAATACTAAATGAATGAATCTAAATAACTTGTATTTGGCTCTGAATAGATTCTTCCAAAATTAGCACTTCCATATACTTATAAAAGATACAAATACTTGTACAACATGTATTTCAATAAAATACTGAAATACAACATTTATTTCACTTATAATAGCATGGTTTTATTCTGTTCTATAAGCTAGCCAGCATATCAATCAATTCAATGAGAATGTAAAGTACACTTTAGTGAACATGCTTTGCACCTTGCTTAGCAGTTGTTTCTATTATTTTCCACTACACAGAGCACCCCTTACTCCACACCCAAAACACACACGCATTCACAAATTGGTACATAATTACCAAAGCACCCTTCACTTTCTTATTGAGAAAAAAACAAGCTCAATATATGTTTGGGCAAAACAGTGACTCTTCAAGATGAAAACTAAGGCCAAGTTTTTAAAAAGTATTTTAAAAACAACCTACTAGAATGTTGCAGCATTAAAACTAATTATTTAGAAATCTGTAAAGCAAACAAAACAAAATGAGCAAAAACTAAAAGATCATCTAGTAGTTCCTCTAAATTTACCTGTCTTGAATTTTATAGATATTCAAGTTTAATTTTAGAATTAAATAGATTAATTTCTTTCATTTCATTACAGTAATTTAAGTTTATTTCACAATTACCATAATTTTACGTAACTACAAGAGAATGGCTGAGGGATAGTGGAATCTAATATATATGACTTTATACAAAATAGATGATAATGTATATCATTTAATATCTAATACTTTTGCATTTTAAAGTAAATCCAGTTGTCAAACCTAGTAATCAGTGAAAATTAGCTGGCTAAAAAGTCTAGTTAGATTTTCTAAGTTGGTAAAGGGCTTATATTATCATGGAGACTTGTGGAGACTTGTGAAATAAGGAAAACAATATTTAGTAGCACTGTGAAAATCCCAACCGCTCACTACTTGAACCTGACCTTATAATGTTAAAAACACGCTCTAAAACAAATTCTAGATCAAATTATGTAATGGCCTTTTCTAGGAAAACCTTTGAAGCGTGGGGGCAGTGAGAACCAAAGCATCCTCTGTAAGGCTTTGCCACTGCCCCACCCTCACCATTATTTCTAGTCTATAGAAATTCTCTGTCCCATTAAGTGTTTATTTTGGCATTCAGCCTTTTACTGAGCTTTTATTTAAAGATATCATGTCTATATGTCATGTTTCTCCAAGAAGGCATCTTTTGCTTTCCCTCAGCTCCTAAATAGCACCAATTTTTAACATAAACTATTGCCTCTATTGACACACATGAGTTTCTTTTAGTAATTTCAGATACTAAACACTTCCCATAAAAAAATATGCATTAACAACTGAGTGTTGTTTCTTAGCAATTAGTATATTTAGATTGAATTCCTTGAAGGCAGAGACTGGGTCTTAAGCAGAGAGGTTAAGAACATTGTAGATGGCTCAGCATATTTTTTAGGGAATGAGCAAATGACTGGTTTTTAAAAATTTAGCCTATTGATAATTTTTAAGTATCTAGGACCTTTAAGTCTATAGGAGCCTGGGTATTTTCTCAAATGGTAACTGTTTAAGCCTATGGCCTCAAAAATAATACTACAAAGAAAGGCATTGTAATTTAGGCAACTTGGAGGCGCCAGTCATGAAGTAAAAGTTGAAAATCATTACTTTATGACATTAATTTGCCTTACTGTATTCAGTGTGAATAATTCAAGTTTACCTTAAAAGTGTTTAAATATATATATTATTGATACCAAATTCATGGCATGTTAATACTTACCGTCAAAACCATAGGCGTAATGACAAACCAACAAGCTCTCCACCATAGCCAGAATATCCACCTTTTTGTTCCAATCATCATTTCTATATCTTCAATGAATCTGTTGCCTCCTAAAAACAACAAAGAGTGCATTCAGCCCTTATTTATACTTTCATGCATTAATCATTGTGGCCCCAAATTATCTTTCCATGTCTAAACATTTTCCAATATTACAGCAATGAAGCATATATATACCTTTAACTACATTTTATTCATAATAAATTTTTGTCCAGTATATTATACTTAGCTATTACAGTAAACATAATAAGAAGGAATCAAACTAAGTCGTTTTAGTAAAATGTGTAGATAATTCTATAGTCACTGTTTACCATAAATCCACATGATTCCCATTAGTTCCAGTATAGCTGCAATCAAAATGCCCCATCCAGCACAGAAGTGGTCAATCAGATGAACCCAGTAAATTCCAGCCTACCAAAAAAAATCAGTTACTTTTCAGTATATTTTTAATTATTTCTATGATTGATGAGGTACTCAAATTGAATCTACTAATTTGATTTTAACATATGCTCCTTGGTTTCACCTCTGCCAAAATGCGAAAAGGAATGTTTTCAAATGTAAACACAAACGTGGCTTTAAATATCTCAAACAGGATGTACCTTTTATTCTATACTGAGTCACTGTTAAAAAATAAGCATTTAGAATAGTTGATTATCAAAATGATATGCAGTGTGTGCTCTGTAGTAGCTGACAAGAAATACAGCCTATGTTTAAAGTATATAACTTTATTGTAATCGGGGAAATTGTCCATTATTGGGCTTTTTCCCCCTCTGCCAAATATACTTACTATTGAAATTGTGTTATAATGGGGAAAAAATCTGGGCTAAAAGTCAGAAAATCTTGATGCAAGTCAGACTTGGACTTGTCACTAAACATCCTCTTAAACCTTGGCTTCCTCATTTAGATTATAAAGTACATTCCAACTAATATTTTGTCTATGAAAAAATACTGTAGTATACCTGAGTCACACACACGAGGCCAAGGAGAAACAAAACCAAGCAGCAACCCGAAGTTATGAGAACCCTCATTTTCTTCATCGCTTTGGGAAATAAATCTTGAATCGTTGTTGTAATCGTTTCTTCAGAAGGGAAAAAATGACATGTCAACTCATTTGCCAATAATTTTAATCACAGAAATCAACTTCTATTAATCAAATTTACAAATATGTGTTGAGAATATACGCTGGGCCCTACTTCTTACTTTTAGAAATCCACGGGGTCCTTTCTCTTGGCAGTGACTACTCATCAGTTCTGATAAGAATCAAATGGAGCCCTATTTGTTGTTTTTAGTCTGTTTTATAAGGCTTTTCACTGGTAGCAATTATAAGGTAACAGGTTTCCGAGGGCTGAAGTAGTGTGAAAGAGGGTCATAGGGAAGGAAGAATTCTAGTAGAACTTTTAAATAAGGTAAATATTTGAATAAATAACATGGAGACAGAAAGGCCTTCTAGGTTTAAGAAATAAATGTGTTCGTGAAACAGGGTACTGGCTAAAAGTAGAAGGATATATGAGTAAAAGGATTAAGAAACATATTCGAGATTTTTGGAGGGCTTTGAAAGTCAACTAGAGGAAGCTGGACCTTATCCTGTAAACTATTTAAATGGTTTATGTAAGAGCACGATATGATGAAATTCAGAATTTTTAGGTGGGTACCCTAGGGAAAATCCCTATGTGTACACAGAACCATGTGCAAGAATAGTCATTGCAGCAGTGTGTGTAATTTTTAAAAATTGGAAATAATCCAAATGCCCATCATTATGGCAACAGATTGTAAATTAATTAGTGCTATATGTCTATGTATCAACATGGATTCATAACACATATGAAAAACAACTGTCAGAATGATATGTATGCTATGAAACTTCACATTTATGTGAAATTTTTAAAATTTATATGTTATTTATGGATACATATAAAATGTATACAAACATGGTCTGAATAACATACATAATCCATGGTGACGGTTGCTTCTAAGAAGGAAGAAATGTGAATTGTATTAGACAGAGAAACACAGGGGACTTCAAATTTATCTATAACAGTTTAGTTTTCTAAAAAATATCTGAAGCAAATATAAAATATTAATCTCTGCTCCTTTGGGATGTCTGATACAGGAGTACTTTGTATTTTTCCATATTTAAAACTTAAGTTAAAAAGAACTTTCAGTAAGATGATTTTGAGAGTAAAAGCTAGAGGGGGGCAACAAGGGTAAGAAAAGGATGTTTTTAAGTAGAGGAAACATGAGTAAAATATAAGAGGGATATGTTAACATTGGGAGTATTTCTTACCAATGGAAGCAAACTGAGAGTCGAGACCCAAAGTCAAAAGCATGAAGAAAAATAATACGGACCAAAATGGCCCACCTGGGAGTAGAGCTAGAGCTTCTGGATAAGCAATGAATGCCAAATCAAAACCTAAGAAAATAAATGGCATTTTAATTTAAAATTAGTTGCCAAGAAAATTCACATATTTGAACATTTTCAAGATAAGATACTAGAGGGCTTCCCTGTTGGCGCAGTGGTTGAGAGTCCGCCTGCCGATGCAGGGGACACGGGTTCGTGCCCCATTCCGGGAAGATCCCACATGCCGCGGAGCGGCTGGGCTCGTGATCCATGGCCGCTGAGCCTGCGCGTCCGGAGCCTGTGCTCCGCAACGGCAGAGGCCACAGCAGTGAGGGGCCCGCAAAAGATATGTTCATGGAATTAACTTTTTAGTCTTTATGGAATTAACTTTTTAGTCTTTAACTCTCTTTCCAAATGTTTACCCCAAATCACTATATGTAGTGCCATTTAATTTATTTTTTTCACTGTACATTTCACAGCCGTGTAGTGCCATTTTATTTTTTTATTGAAGTATAGTTGATTTACAGTATTATGTTACTTTCAGATATACAGCATAGTGATTCAGTATTTTTTGCAGATTATACTCCATTATAGGTTATTACAAGGTAATGGGTATAATTTTAGTGCCCTTTTAATTATTATATGGATACCTGCAAAATTGTATGTAATGAAACTATAAATTGAATCTTATTTTCTATTTGTTTTTTTTGTTTTTATTTTTTACTTATTTTAAACATTTTATCAGGAAGGCACATTTTTTCTTTTTATACGGCAGGTTCTTATTAGTCATCAATTTTATACACATCAGTGTATACATGTCAGTCCCAATCACTCAATTCATTCTATTTGATGTATGTTACCTTTAGAGACGCTTTATAAAAAAATTTCAGTCATGTTATATGATACTTAGTTTTAAGTATTTTAAGTTTCTCCAACCTCCCAGAGGACTGGCCTAGGAGTCAGGAGAATTAGCTTCTAGCCTAGGCTCTGTCACTTCCTAATGATTCGATCTTCTGCAAGACATAACATTTCTGTGCATCAATCCACTCCTCTGTAAATGAGGAGCTGGATACTAGATGATCTCCAAAGTCCTTTCTAGTCCTAACATTCTATTCTCATTCATCAATCTCTCCATCAAATGATACTAACCATAAATAGAAATTTAATAAGAAAGTCCTACTTAAAAGAACCCTAGAATTCTGTTCCAGAGAATCTTTAGCCAGATAATTAAGCATCCCTAGTTAATGTCTTTAAAGTTAGGAAGTTCACTAATCAGATTCCTTTAAAGCTGGACACAGCTGTATACTCAAAGTCAGTTGTGTTTCTATCTGTATGACACTTGTGCGTTTTAAAAATTCAGACCTAATAGTGTAATTTTTCGTGGATTAATTTTTATATATAGTCTCTCATATATTCATGTATACATATTAACACACACATGTATATATATGTATGTGTATATAGATATACATACACACAGATGAAGATAATGCATGTAAAGTGCATAGCATGATGCCTGATACTTGCAATTGTGCAGTAAGTAGTTCCTATTAAGGATTAAACAAAATTTGGAAAAAATATTCTTAAACAAGTGTTCTGTAATGTACTGTTGTTTCTCAGATCATCTAAGAATTATTAAATCATTAAAACAACCAAGTTATATAAGATGAAATGAGAAAGAAAACCCAATACCCTAAATCTTGAGTGCTTTAATTGCTATAAAATATATCAGTGTTTCTTAAATGAGCTATATTGACTTAATCAAAGTTAATAATATATAGCATTACATACCTGATTTTACAACTTGAGAGACTTCCTTTCCAGATATATGAGCCATGTGTCCCAATATAGAAAAAATAGCAAATCCAGCAAACACACTAGTGAGGCAATTTGCCAAACAAATTACAATGGCATCTAAGAAGCAGTTGTTATTGAACTTATTGTAAGATGACAGAGCAACTAAACCACCCCAAGCCACTGACAAGGAATAAAATATCTGTGTGGCAGCATCTTTCCAAACCTACAAGGAAAATAATATTTAAAAACACACTCTTAATTTTTCATTTATATAAAATATTTCATATATACAAATGAATAAATATTCATACAAGAACAAAATAAATACCCAAGTACCCACTACTCAGCTTAAGAAATAAAATGTTACTAGTCTATTTTTTTTTTTTTATAAATTCCAGGGACTTAATGTTTTTTTTTTTTTGAAGATGTTGGGGGTAGGAGTTTATTAATTAATTTTTTTTTTTTGCTGTGTTGGGTCTTCGTTTCTCTGCGAGGGCTCTCCCCAGTTGTGGCAAACGGGGGCCACTCTTCATCTCGATGCGCGGGTCTCTCACTATCGCAGCCTCTCGTTGCAGAGCACAGGCTCCAGACGCGCAGGCTCAGTAGTTGTGGCTCATGGGCCTAGTCGCTCCGTGGCATGTGGGATCCTCCCAGACCAGGGCTCGAACCCGTGTCCCCTGCATTAGCAGGCAGATTCTCAACCACTGTGCCACCAGGGAAGCCCTGTTACTAGTCTATTAAAGCCTCCCTGTGCCCCTTCCTGATCATATCACTCTTCCAACCTCAGTGGTAACTGCTATCTTGACTTCTGTGTTTATCATTTCTTCAATGTTCTTTATATTTTTACTAACCTAAACAATATGGCATTTAGCTTTACATGTTTCTGAGTTTATAGAAAAGTTTTCTTAAAGCATGTAAACTTATACAACCTGCTTTTTCCATTCAGTAGTATATGAGATTTATCCATTATCAATTTGAACCATATAAAATTTCAATTTTGTAAGTCAAAAATGAAAGAATATAGGCAAATTTGTATGGTTCAATTAAATGTATGTAGTTCTGAACATTTTTTTCCACTGCTGTATTGCCCCACTAAATATTGCCAAATTATGCTCCAAAGTAGTTGTATCACTTTGCACTCCCACCAGCTGGTATGAGAGTTCCCATTCCCCTACATCCTTGCCAACACTGGTCAGAATTTTTAATACTGTCCAAACTAGTGGCTGTGAAATGAGTTTTGATAACCCTAAGTACTTTATAAGGTGTAGCATGTTTTTATGTGTATATATTCCATAGTCTTTTCCTGTGAAATTCCTGTTCATATTTTTTGCCAATTTCTTGTTTGGGTTATTCGCCTTACTTGATCTCGAGGAATTCTTTATGTAGTTCGGATTCTAATCCTTTATCTGTTATATATGTTAGTTTTTTTCTCCCAATTTGTGGCTTATATTTTTCACCTCTTAACATTGTGTCCTTTGATGAACCAAAGATTTTGTTTTAATGTAGCTGAAGGTATTCATCTTTGCTTTTATGTATTGTTCTTGATTTCTCTGACTTAAAAAAAGAATCCTTAGCCCAAGGTCATAAAGCTACTATCCTATATTTTCTTCTAAAAGACTTAAAGTTTTGCTTATATCCTTAAGTTTTCAGTTCACCTGAAATTGATACTATGCATATTAAATTAGGAATCCCAACACATTGCTTTCTTTCTTTCTTTCTTTCTTTTTTTTTTTTTTTGCCCGTGCCGTGTGGCATGCGGCATGTGGGTTGTGGGATCTTAGTTCCCTGACCAGGGATCAAACCCGTGTCCCCTGCATTGGGAGCGTGGAGTCTTATCCGCTGGACCACCAGGGAAGTCCCTCAACACATTGTTTTCTAAATGGAATATCAATTATCTGAAGATAATTGATATTATCAATTATGTCCAAAGATAACTGATATTTTCAATTATATCAATTGGATAGTCAATCCCTTTCCCACTGACCTGCATCCCCACTTCTGCCACATATCAAGTTCCATATGTTCATGAATCTGTTTCCGAGATTACTATTCTGTGCCACAGGTCTGTATGTCTATACCTAGGCTAACACCACATTATTTTTATACCCATAGCATTATAATATTGTTTCACATCTGGTAAGACAAGTCTTCCTCACTTCTTCAGAAACACCTTGCTTTTTTGCCTTTTCTCCTTTGCGTAAATTTTAGAATAAATTTTCAAGTTCCATGGAAACTGTGCTGGGAATTTGATTGGAATTCTATTTACTCCACATATCAACTTGGGGACAATAAAAACATTAATTCTTAACAAGGGTGGTACTAGGCAGTTTTTGAAGAATGATGATACATTTAGGCATCCCCTCAATCATCCAGTACCCTCATTCCATGTTTTGATTAGAGCCCCACGTGGCTGGCCTCATCTCTCCATCTAATTCGACCCCTTTATCATTCCCCCTTTCACGATCTACCCCTCCTATGTCTCTGCTAAAGGACAATAATAAATCTTAGAAACTAACCTAGGTAAATCCATTTTAATAGTAAAATTCTGTAGATATAACATTACCCCAAAGAAAAATCTAATTGTGAAGACTTCACATAATAGGGCTGGCATATATGTAGGCAAAAGTGTGGTTTTAGTCCTTCTGAAAACAGGACTGGTCAGTGGAAGGCAGGCCGTATAACATGGTGACTAACAGTTCTTGCTCTGGAGTCAAAAAGAATGAAGCCTAAATCCAGTACGTCTCACTTTCATTGAATTTGATTTATTTAACATCTTCAGGCCTGTTTCATCATCTATAAAATGGAGATGATGATGATGCTAATAATAGTAGTAATAATTATGTGTCCTAGGAAGGATGTGAGAATTAAATGAGATAACATATGTAAAGCAATTAGTAGGATACTCAGTGATAGCTATTATTGTTTTTATGGAAAAGAAACATAAATTGATACTCGGTTTCTTTTGTGGAAGTTAAAAACAATAATTTTCTCCTTGTAAGATATGTAATCTATTTCCAATTTCAATTGAAATAAAGTTGTTAGGAGTGAAATAAATACTAGGTCTTCAGAATACAGCTTGATGTTAGATTATTATTACATCTTATTTCTCACATGATTTTGTTATATATAAGTGAAATATATATATAATATATATACTGGCAGGAAGCCAGTAGGAAGTAAAATGGATGGATAAATAGATGGATAGATAGACAGCTAGATCATGGTTATTTCCCTTATATATAACAAAATCATGTGAGAAAAAAATGCTCTCTTATTTCTTAGGCAGTTGTACATATTAAGAAATGAACAACATGTTTATGTTGGTCTCTCAGCTGCTTTGACTTGATACATTATGTATGCATATGTGAGTTGGGGGAAGGAGGCTGGAGGTCGTGTGGCAGGTCTGGGTTGTGTCAGAATGCTACTGCATACCATGATGTACCTAGGCTGCAAATAAAAGTGAAATATAGTTCCAAACATAGTTATAATCTCTATATCTACCCATCTCATAGCTATATACAA
Source organism: Tursiops truncatus (assembly GCF_011762595.2). Classification (NCBI taxonomy): domain Eukaryota; kingdom Metazoa; phylum Chordata; class Mammalia; order Artiodactyla; family Delphinidae; genus Tursiops; species Tursiops truncatus. The sequence goes on from NC_047055.1 coordinate 30,994,949, forward strand.
GATTATTAGTTGAGTGATTAGGAAACCTTAATTCAAGATGCAAAAGCAGGCTATGTAAATTTAATGAAGTGTGACTCTTCCTGGGTCTCAACTTCATCACTGTAAAATGACGGAGTTAGTAAAATAGTCACTGGAGACCCCTCTAGCTATAAATTTCTATGGTTCTCTACTCTCCTAGAGATATCAGTAGAGTTCAAATACTTAAAGAAAAGGAAAAAATATATACTTATGATTGCATGTTTAGAGTATGGATTGGAGCAGAATAAAAAGCATCTAAGAAAAAATTCTCATTGCCAGCAAACCCAAAGAAGGCATGAGGGTAGTGTTTGTGTTGGGGAAAGGAGGTAGGATGATTAAACTGTATGTTTCATAAGGAGCTTTAGGCTTAGCTCTGATGTTTTAAAGACAATAGAGACACCGAAACACAGACCAGTATAAAATAGTCATATAAAATTTTCAGGATAGTTTCACGGAGCTATAAAGCCCAGGTGATCTGAGGCTTGTAAAAGCCACTTAAAGGAATATCAAAGGGGCTTTTCAACTGTGCTCCAAGTTATGAGGTTTAAAGAAAATGGAGGGTCCACTTCTTAGGGAAAATGTTGCATCTACAATACAGTATTATATAACAGCAATAATTAAAATACTTGTGTGCTCATATTTATATAACAGTTTACCATTTCAATGAACATTAACATATTTTATCTTGTGTAATAACCTAACAGAGGGAAGATGATGAGTCCCAACTTCCATTTTATTTGCTTCTCATCCATTACCAAAAATGGTCTTCTAGTTGGAAAGAGATTAACAGACAAGATTAAAAGATATGAGGCCCAAGATAAATGAAGAAATCAACACAGGGGCCTACAGACACATCAAACTATGTTAATCTCCAACACATAAACAATAAAATTTCATAGTTCTAAAATAATTTAGGGTTTTATGGTTAATTATTGAGTGAAAATTGGACACACAGAAGGTAACTGAAGGCCAGAGATTGACCTCTCAATTTTCAAAAAGGTAAAGGATGGATTTCCATTACTAAAAACTGATAAATTTGACTTGCTTACCAGTAATATTCTACAACAGATAATTAAATATCTGGATTGTGAGTATTTAGAAAGTCACAATTGCTGGAAATTAGCATGAGTTCCACAAAGAATACCATAGCAAACTAAAACTAATATCCATTTTGGCTAACAGTACTAATATGGTAGATATTATAGTGTTTCTTGATTTTAATGTAATACCGTGGGGTTTTACCTGACCAGAAGCTTAATGTGTTCCAAGAATGTGACATGACTACTAAAACAGTGAAAGTGTTATTAGCCTGTATCAATAGAAGCATAGTATATAGAGTACACTTACTGACAATGCTGTCTGCAGTCAAAATTGTAAAAGATTTTATGTACCTATGATACACACAGCCATTGTCTGGAGATAGACTAATATTAAAAGGGGTTACCAATTCATATTCATGGTACATATTTATGTGTCTGGTACAAGTAACAGTTTTGTTTATGGAATGCTTCATCATTTCAAATTTATGTTTTAACTTCATAATATGAACTTTTGATATTAACTTTTGAAGACAATTAAAATTTATATTAGACCATTAAACCATCAGCTATAATCTTTAAACCTACTACGAGTTTATCTGATAAGTCACATAGCCCTAGTCATCAATTTGTGGGTATTCATGCATGAAATATTCTTTTTCAGATTAATAAGCCCCAAATCCTTTTGGTCAAATAGAATCAGTTTGAATAAAATGACTTTGAAAATCCTATTGCTAAAAATGATTGTCTCACTTCCAATAAAAGAGCATTAGTGTCATGTTAAATAGTTAAGTCAGACATCCTAGGGGACGGAAACGCTAATAAACTTAAGTACATATTCTTTTGCAAGCTACTATGTTATGACACTCAATGGCAATCAAAGATTTTCAATATTGGCTTTTAAGTTTTACCTCCTCAGATAATTTGAAATCCAAATTGTCTTACCTCAGCTTCCCTAAGTTTTGTAAAATTTGACTGTGCTCCCATATAGTATGAAATGCCTTTTGATGCGCCATCCAGAGTTGCCCCTCGGATCAGCAGGATTAGCAAGACAACATAGGGGAAAATAGCTGTAAAATATACCACCTACCACGAAGAACAACCAAAAGTTAATGTTATCTCTTTAAATCATGGTGTACAATTATATACAAATAAAGTTATTAGCCAGTTGAAATTAGTAAAATAAAGTATCAAAGATTTCATTAGATTATTAATGTCTGATAATACTAATACCAATGTTGGCATAATTTTCTCTTCCTGTTCTCACCACTCTCAGATGATCCACTTTCAAAACACTCTGATGTATGAAGCAATATTTACCAGGTTTGTGTTGTAAATACACAATACATTAGCAATGGTAACTTGGAATCAAGATCGAGCGCTTTCCTAAATGTATCCTAATAAATGTCTGAGGGGACTGAATAGCACCTCTTGGTAAATTACTGCATTGATGTGGGAAGGGAAATGATTTTAAACCCTGCAATGATACTCAATCCCCAAGGAGAAGGAAAATCTCCTAGTAGGTGTCCAAATTCCATGAAAGTTGATCAAGTGAATACTGGACACTTGCTATTATTATCCTTAAAGCTACCATTAAGAGAGTTTGATAGCACACATATATACGTGTGAACTGCTTGTGTCCTAGACAATACATGGTTCCAGATGAGCAGACTGCCTTTGAGGCTGGCTTTTCATTAATGTGGATGATTTCTTTGGTCCATAGATGTCGTATGTTTGATAATATGTCCAAGGAGATGATTTAAACAAGTCATCCAGAGACCAATAAAAATTAATTGCGTGGGTAAATGGCTTTTAATGGATTCTTTCGATATTAACATCAAAAAGGAACCAAAGGTTTCAAAAATGTGCAATTGCAACATTATTTTGGAAAGTTTCCACTGACTTTGTGATGTTCACTGTATTTTTGTGATCTAACGGCATGTCTCATTACAATGTAACATTAAGTGACTGTGCTAGATATTGTACCAGAACACAAAGATAGTATCCACAGTTATTCCTGTCCTCTGTCTTTAAGGAAATTTCAGTCTAGTAGTTACAAACACATACACATTTACTTTTCTGAGTACTGTACAACTGCTCACAGAGAAAATTTCATACTGTTCTCAGAAATTGCCACAATGCTCTCTGAAAGTTTAAAAGATAAAACAATGAAGTGGGAAATGTTTTTCAGAAGAGGACTCTGCTGAGACAAGGTTCTGAGTCAATTTTGGCAAGCTTTAAGAGAACAATGGTATCGTTTTTATCCTTCTCTCTCTAACAAGGGGAATCCTGACACTGTTACCCTATACAACATATATAACAAGGATCTAAACCTTCCAAACCAAACATTGCAATATATAATTCCATTCAAGACGCTTCTTTATTATAGTAGGACAGAAATACTCCCAAGCCTCAGAATGCTGTATCAGCTAGAAGGGCCCAAGTTTAGAGAAGTTTCACACATGTAGTACTAATTTTTGCTTGTTTTCTTTTATTTTTAATAATAGCAGTGTTCTTATGTATTTTCTTAGAGCGAGGCTGCCTACTTAGAAAGCTTTTCACACATTTGAATGTTCCCATCATAGAAACAACATGCATTTGGTAATACCTGGCATTGAACTACAATGAAATCGGAAAACAGCTACATCGCTGTCTAATGTGTTTTCTAAATTACCTTCCCAGAAGACTTGATTCCTTTAAATAGTGCTGTTCCAACTATGAGCCAGGCCAGAAGAAGACAAAGTGCTAAATACCACACAATGACTCCAGGCTCATCCAATCCACTTGACCGTTGGAGCGCCACTTTACTGAAAACACATAAGCCCTTTGATGAACACACAATCACTTGTCTTAATACACTGAATTTTTAAATATCTTTCATCCAGGGAGAAGCTTCATGAGTATTTTATTAATACATCACTGTTGTGTGACTCTTTTATTGATGCAGTTGTATGGAGGGGCAAAAATAGTTCAGTGAAAAATTAGGCTCTGAACTTTCTGGTCAACTGCAGCCAATCCAAAGTTCCAAACCCCAGAATAAAAGATCCACTCATTCCTTTAGCTATGATTTTCCCCTAATATTTCAAAGCTCCTGTATGGAAAGAAATTAACCTTACATCAGATTATTTCATTTTACTTATTACGGTATTTTTTCTCAAGTTCAAATGATGGAGAAAACATCTAAATTGTATTAAATATTTTCTTATTCATCATACTTGTAGTTATCAAACCTAAATGGTCCCATTATTTACACCTTTTTCAAAGGTATAATTCCATGGTTTCCACTAGGGACATATATGGATCTAGGATTTTAATTCTTAGCTTTATATTTCGAACATTTCAAGATCCAAATTTTAAAAGGGTCACAAAAAGCAACAACATGGGGCTTCCCTGGTGGCGCAGTGGTTGAGAGTCTGCCTGCCAATGCAGGGGACACGGGTTCGAGCCCTAGTCTGGGAAGATCCCACATGCCGCGGAGCAACTAGGCCCGTGAGCCGCAACTACTGAGCCTGCGCGTTTGGAGCCTGTGCTCCGCAACAAGAGAGGCCACGATAGTGAGAGACCCGCGCACCGCGATGAAGAGTGGCCCCCGCTTGCCACAACTAGAGAAAGCCCTGGCACAGAAACGAAGACCCAACACAGCAAAAATAAATAAATAAGTTAATAAACTCCTACCCCCAACATCTTAAAAAAAAAAAAGAGCAACAACATGGAGCTGAGGAAGAGCTCATTACAGCAATAGTCAAAGAAGTTATGTAAGGGTAAAGGGTATGTATACAGTAAGGAGATTAAAGAGAGATCATTTAAAATTAATAAAAGCAAATATAACCCCAAACATCTATTTTTACCATATAATGACAATTATAAGCAAAATGGATAATGAAGAATCTAAGCCTTAAATAGCAATTTTCCCCCAATATTACTCATCACCCAACTGTTTATCATTAGAACTTGCTCATTATAGTCTAAAAGTTGCATATTTTTCCTTCAAAGCAATGCCCTAGCTTATAGCTAATAAGCACTGTATAAATCATCACTGACAACATTGTGCCCATTTAATAACTAACTTATAAACGACAATCTGTTAACTGTGAGCTAATTTTGCAGGCTACTACTACTCACACAGGCTAGGTAAACATTTGAGTCAAACGACGTATAATTTGCTCTGACTCCACCCCCCCCCTTTTTTTTTCTACTTATATGAGTTAAGAAAAGAGCAGATCAATATTTTATTGTTATAAAAAATTTTAATAACATCCGTTTAAGATGTAGATAATTTACTGTACTCACTTCCAATATTGTTCACTGGGAAGCTGCCCTGGCTGATAAACTTCACTTCCATTGATGCAGGTAAAATTGTTGGCGTCTAACCAGCTTTTATTCACTTGGAAGATTTCACCTAGCTTTATACTCACATTACAATGTGTCACTAAAAATTAGAAAAAAGAATACATACACAGACACATACTTAGTTTTAGAAGAGTACTTACCTGGAAAAAAAAAGTTTTAATGATGAAATATTTAAAGTACTGTCTAAATTGTTACTTGGTGAAGGTGGAGTAGAAATCTTACAAATGGAATAAGCCATGCACATTCAGCATCTTAAATCCTCTCTACTACTAAGCTGGGGGTGAGGATGAAAATATCTGCCTTTTAAAATTGTGGTTATATTTATAGTAATAACAGCTATAGAGTAACAATCATTTCAGTTGGGATTTAGTGCTCTAAGGAACTTTTCATATGTGGACTTATTTAACTTATATAGATAAATGACACCTTTAAATTCCTAAGAAGTGTTAAATCTTTATCACTTTATCCTCCAATATACACAGGCAATCCCAGTGGTAATAGTCTACAATACTGATGCTACATTGTCCCAAAGATTAGCAACACTCAACTATCAACTGAAACACTACTACTATCATAAATAGTGCTTTTCTCTCTTACCACTTTCCCATTTTCTTCCTTTTCTTGCTGCCCACAACTTAGGCCTGCAAGAAGTACTCCAAGTAGTGGTTTAGCCTTACTGGGTGCCCTCAGAAATTAACATATTGCATTAATCAATTTTCAGGTTATACATGCTTTATTCTGCTTTTATCAATAACCTATGTTTCACTTAAAATTGAACCTAAATTGGTTAGAAAATGATTTACCCCTTTAATCTTCTTAGAAAATATAAAAGAATGATGCAGAGTTAATAATATTTTTTAAATAAATAAATGAATTTTACCTATAGGCGATCTGCTACAGGTTTTATCTGCCCAATAAGAACAGCTTTTCCATGGTAGTTCACGTTGAAAAGAAGCAAACATGTAGTAAAGACTATAGGCAATTATGACATTATAATAGATTGTCACAAAAATGGATATCAGGACCATTGTAATCCCCACACCTGGAAAAGAGAACAATTAAAATAAAAAACAAGTGAAATTTGTTTTCCTAATTCGTAAAGCTGCATCTCAATTTCCACAAAATCTATTTTAAAATGAGAAAACTGTTTCAAACAATGTTTTCTATCTCTTTTTTTTTTTTTTTTTTGATGGGGGAGACAGTACTACTGTCTGAGTAGCTTTCTTCTCAAAATTATTTTGATGATTGACTTTCTGAGACAGTTTTTTAGTTGATCAGAAAAAGGTTCTAAGATCAAAGACCTGTATTAAGCCATCGAATTCACATAAGGGAAAACCATGTTCATTATTATTTCTTATTAAGTCTGTAAATTCTGGTCAGAGTGGATACTATTAAAAAAAACAAACTATTCAAAGCTCATATCCTATCGACTCGCTGACCAATACTTCCCTCTTCATCTACAAACCAACATTTAAAAAAAATCTTTATTATAATTGCTTTACAGTAGTGTATTATTTTCTGCTTTATAACAAAGTGAATCAACTATACATATACATATATCCCCATATTTCCTCCCTCTTGCGTCTCCCTCCCACCCCTCTAGGTGGTCACAAAGCACGGAGCTGATCTCCCTGTGCTATGTGGCTGCTTCCCACTAGCTAGCTATTTTACGTAAACTGGGACCAAGTGAGAGAGTGGTATGGACATATATAAACCAACATTTTGACAAGTAGAAGATAAATCCTCTGAATGAATGTCCTAAAAGGAGAGTGTACAGCATTTCTACAAGTGCATGTAAAGAAAATTCAATAACTCAGTAACCATCCAAATTTAAACTTCTGAAATTTCTTTAGCTCAGTGGTTTCAAAATACAGCAAGCATACTGAATGTAACTCCTATGTTAAGACTAGCTTTTGAGGTAGCTTCCTTAATATTCCAGCACTATATTCTATCCACCTCGCTATAAATATATTTTTGATGTTACACTGAAGCCTTTACGAGTAGTTTTCAGCAGCTAGCACATACCAAAATGATATCTAATCTTCAAACAGAAAGGCTATTGGATGTTTAATAACAATCAAAGCATTAAAAAAAAACTTTCCTAGTGTCCTATTCCATTAGGAATGTTCAAGAACAAATAGTGACCTGCCCTTCGACTTTTCTGCCAAGATAATTCAAAAGGTGAAAACAGGAAAATAATGACACCTTAACAACTCTCTCATATCCTTCTTAACCCCTACCATACCTGCAGCCCAAGATAAAGAGAAATATAAAGTAACATTTGATTTCTAAATTCGACAGTGTCAAATAGTCAGAAAAGCAACGTATGCCCTTTTGCCTTTAATATGAGGACAGCTATATGCAGGAATAGACCAATAAGGAAAACATTTTAATACCAACCTTGAAACAATGGTAGAATCCTCCAAACTGAAACTGGACCTAAGCTAGCAAATTGTCCCAGTGAGCACTCTAGGAAGAACAAAGGTAAACCAGCCAGTGCTAGCATAATCGCATAAGGTATCAAGAAGGCACCTAGAAAACACAAAAAAAGAACCAAAGCACTATTATATGCCCAAATCCGGATGGCACTTCGGCAACTAGCACAACATTTTGAAAGCATTCTGATATAGTGGAGTCAGAGAGTACTGGGTTTAGGCTCCAAATTTACTACTGTCTGTGAGAAAATAGTTGATTCTCTAAATCTTGGATTCCTCATCCATGAAATGGGGATGCTAGTATTACCTAATGAGGTTATTGTGATTATTAAAAACAATAGCCCGTAAAAAGCAATCCAGAGGAGTTGAATGATCACAGGCTTTGGAGCCAGGTAGCCCTAGCTTTATATCCTGGCTCCATCGTATACCAGTTATGTGACCTGGGGCAGATTACCTAACCTCTTAACCTTGGGTTCCTCATAAATGGGAAGAACAATGCCAACAATCACAGAGCCTGTGTGAAAACACTTGGCGAAATGGGCAGGCACATAGTATATTTTCAAAGTTAAGTTCCCTCCTTTCTCCTTAAAAAATAAACAGTTTTTAAGACTTAGGGTTCAAATGTTAAATGTGGTTCAAAGTGGAAGTTACTACAGCTAAGTTCAGTATTCTCCAAATAGTCATAAGGGTCTTCACTCAACGTTAATAAGAAATATTATTTTTGGTAGAAGAATCTGAACAATTGAGATGCATTCAGAATTAACTTTCAATTTCATAAGGACTAATTCTCCTACATTTACATTATTCAGGCCCATGTTTGGTTTTTGTTTTAAACCTTTTTTTATTTTACTTTTTTTCTGCCCGCTTTTAGGGCATAATACTATTCATTAGAACTATGACCAGATTTTTGGTAGAGGCAGGGACAGAATATTAAGCTTACTGTTCAAGTATTCTAGAAGTCTTAACAAAGTTTAATTAAAAAATGTGGAGATAAGTGAATAAAAATAGCCTTTGGATTATGTACATTTCATACAGCCATGTTACATTTTTTTCCTCATATATTTTTCCTATTATGCTACTATAACATCATACCTGGGAATTACATTGTTTCTAACCCTAAAAATATATTCTACTAAAAATGGGAGACAACCGGGCTTCCCTGGTGGCGCAGTGGTTAAGAATCCTCCTGCCAGTGCAGGGGACACAGGTTCGAGCCCTGGTCCAGGAAGATACTACATGCCACGGAGCAACTAAGCCAGTGCGCCACAACTACTGAGCCTGTGTGCCACAACTACTGAGCCCGCACGCCACAACTACTGAAGCCTGCATGCCTAGAGCCTGTGCTCCACAACAAAGAGAAGCCACCGCAATGAGAAGCCCACTCACCACGACGGAGAGTAGCCCCTGCTCGCCGCAACTAGAGAAAGCCCAAGCACAGCAACGAAGACCCAACACAGCCAAAAATTAATTAATTAATTTTTAAAAATTAGGAGACAATAAAGTACTTGTTACATACTAGTCACCAGAACATAGGGACAAATATGTTTTTATAGATGTTGCAATGTACATACCATCATTACTATGATTAATAGAAGTTTAATTCCTACCAATGATAAATATGAAGAAAAAGTAATACAAAATATCCCTGTTTAAACACAACAATAAGCAACGCTTTGCTAGCCCAGTGTAAGTAGGTTTTTAGACACACACAAAGAAGGATTTTCCTCAATGCTGTATAAGGCTTGTCACCCATTATATTATTTCATTATTTCATTATTAATAACAACCATAACTGGTAAATTATCAGTCCAGTATAGTGGTCACCAATTGTTAGTCCTGCTGACCTAGACCCTAAGGTAGTCTGATACTCCTCTTTCATAAACTGTTAAAAAGCTCCTACAGATAAAAATGACCCCAGATTTTAACAAGTCTTTCAAGCCTGACCGTAATTTAAAATCTAATCTATTAACATTTGACAAATTTGAATTTCATGTTCCTCTTTTACCCTTGGGTAAAAGAGAAAGAAGCAATTGAGAGAGACTAGATCATCCATTACCCAAATGATGTGATCTTTAAAAACTGAGAGCCAATATGATACATTAATTTTTAGAGGAAGTGGTGAAAGAGGTAATAGCATACAATAAATAATGCCATTTTATTTCAGCTAAGTTTAAGAATTCTCTATTAAATCTAGTTTAATATAGTTCCTGGAAATTTATAGTAAGTACTGGGCCTATGTATGATGTCAACTCACAGGGAATTTCCTATTCTAAACTTGAACATAAGAAGTTGGAAAGGAGCCTGAATGCTTCTCTCCACTACACGGACCTTAGGACATAGACACCAAAAAGACGGTGATTCCTGAGTCATCTTCCAGCTCAAATTTATACCAAACCCATGATTAAACAATGTATGCTCTAGATAGGGTAATTTATGTCACCAACACTTAAAGTGTTTGATAAACAGAGCCCCTTTCTTAACTCTCTGAAGGCCAGTACGAATGTTTAATATAACCAATTAATAAGGAATATAAGATTGAAATATCACCACACAAAATCCTATTGTACCAAGAAGAATACTTATACTGACATCGTTTCACTGGTAACCAATTATGAAATATAAGGGGATGTCACCTCTACACTTCTAACAGAACCTGTAATTACAAGTAAATAAAATACGGTAAGTGAAAAGTGGTTTCAACATTACTAGAAGATTATGCAATTCATTTTGTTTCCTTTTGTGTGTCACTTCAGACTTATTTTTTTCTCCTGTTCTAATGGAGTCTTCCTTAGTGATCCATGAGGTATAAACTGCATTATTTTGCAGAAATTAAACACCTAGCCTTGATCTACATTCTATTGCATTTTCAAAGGACCTTCTACATGATCAATCCAATTTGAAATACATGTAACTGAATATTGCAGCTTAAAGTACAAAACGTTTAATTACTTTTTAATCAACTCCTTCCACACTTAAATTTCCAAAATGTAATGCCTTATTTTATTTAAGCAAACAATTTATTTGAGCTTCTTATGAGAACGAGAATTCCCTGCCTTTTGCTTAGGTTCAGCTATAAATTAGGCAAAACACAACTTGAGTGTGAACAGATTATCATAGGAAGGTGTAAATTAAGAAGACGAAGTCATAGTTGAAGATGACATGGGATTTCAGATCAGAAGCTCAGAAGTGCTAAATATACAACTTTTATCAAGTTTATATCTGAACATCTTGTGAAGCCAGCTTTCCAACGTGAGCTAGAAACTCATAGTCTAATAATAAAATGCAGTATGCTCATTTCCCATCCTCCCACTAACCCATATTATCATATACCTTTCCTCAGTTGTTATAATATCCTCAGAGGCCATAAAACACCGCACTTAAAACTGAAGAGGAAATAAATTGGGGGGGGGGGAATACCTCCGCCATTGTTGTAGGTCAAATATGGGAATCTCCACACATTCCCCAATCCCACTGCATATCCAACCATAGATAAAATGTAATCAGATTTTTTGGACCAGTTGCCACGGTCCTGATTCTCATCATTTCCACCAACATGGAAATTCTCAGATGAAGCCGTCACTTTCTAGAAAAGGGAAAATATCAACAGCTTGGTTTTTTTTTACTATTAAAAATTCCACAGACGCATAATTTCACAAAACCACAGAGTGACAGTGAGACAGAGACAGAGACAGAGAGGCAGAGAGAGATTGAGAGAATGAACCCTGAAAACCACAGCTAAGGAGGACACTTTCCAAGGCTGGGGAGATTTCTGAGGATGGCTGCTTTTACTTTACAACGTTTATCCCATGAAATGAAAAAAGCTCTGTAGGTGGATATTTTTACTACTTCTTCGGGTTAGATCATCCAAATTTTGGTGGAAAGGGTACATGTGGCACCCAGCATGATGGGCAAATGAAGGTGGGAAAATAAAATTTCAAATACAAAAGTCTTAAAGATGAATTAGGTAAAATCAACGCTCTTGAAATCAGAGGAGATATTTGAGAAAAAGGATGAAATATAGTTTCTATTAAAAAAAAATTCATAGACTCTTTTTCATACTGGGTGGTAGTTTTGATGTTTGGAGTTGTCAGGGAAGTTTAACTTCTCTCCATATCCTGGAGAGTAAAATCAGTGCTTTTCTGAAAGCCACAAAATAATATTCAGAGACAAATTCTTCTGTCCCACCAGGTGGAGCAATGCTCGCTCCACTTCAGAGGACAGGGGAGAGTTCTTCAGGTCAGATAAGGACAGTACATTTTCTCATTTCCCTCCCGCATATGGACACAGTCTGGAGAGGGACAGAAAACACAAGGTGGTGGGCACACCCAAGGCAGAGGATGAGGTGACCCTAAGACATCTAGCCACCAGAGTAAGAACTGTTCTATGTTTCCTCTACTCTATGGGGACATCTTGGGCACACATGAAGGCAGTTGAACAGAAATGTGGAAAACAGGGAACAGCTGCAGAGAGCAAAATCTGAGACTTGCCTCCCCTTAAGTTTTCCCTTCCCAAGCCCTCCACACCTCCCATAGCTCCCAGATTCCTACCTCCTTCCCTCTGCACTTGAAGAAGCTCGGGCACTTCAACTTGTCCATGGTTCACTGGCTCCCTGGGCTGCTCTGCCGGTCTCGCAGTCTGGCGGAGCTTGACTGGTGGCAGGTGCACACTCCCCCGTCGCTACCTGCCAGAGTGAGCCACCATGCCCAGGGGTGGGGCCATTTATGGAGGTAAGCTCTCTCCTCCCCCACCTGAGCACCCTGTCGTGTCAATTACTGGAAGGGACTAAAGTGAGGCTCCGGTTTTTCCCCTGGCAAGCTGGCATGTAGCAATCCCCTGCCCCGGGGCCCCGGGAAAGGGCTGGGCTGTGAGAGAACAGAGCAGTCAGAGACGAGATGACTGACAGCCTTTGACTCAGAGCCGCGCAGGTGCCTTCGCAATCTTGCCTCCTTTCTGGGGTTCCCTGATTCCTCGTAACCTCCTCTCTTAGTCTGGTCTCTGTCCTGAGGCCAAGTGCTGATCTCCACCGGGGCTGGAGGTGGGGAGGGCATGGTCTGTGGGGTCCATTCCGTTCCCCAAGATTCTCCTGAACACACTGTACTGTCCTGGGCTCCGGGATTTCCCAAAGTTTTGCCACTCACTAGAAAGCACTTGATCCCCTGGGGCAAACACTGCTCCCAGAGGGAGAGCTCCTGAGCTGGGCACTTTGAAAAGTAGCCAGTTGAGATAAGATTACTCAGCTGGCTCTGCCTGAAAAGAGCAACTTTTGAGTCCATGTCTCGAGCACCTTTCTCAGCCTTCAGGACAACGTTGTCTTTTACAGGGATTGATTTCAAAGAGGCCAAACAAAACAAATTATTGAGCAGGTGTACGGGAAATTTTAAGCCTAACCAAAGACTTCACTTTGCAAGAAAGGCGAGGCCTAGAAAATAAACTCTGAGGAAGCATCCCAGCTTGGCCAGGGAGGAAAGTATTATTATAATGCTATTTACCAATGTAGCAGCTTTTCATCAGAAAACTCAAAGGATTTAAACTCGATCAGACAGATAAAGATGACGGCAGTTCTACGAAGCACAGTACAAATCACTGCACACGAGGAACCAGCCTACAGCCAAATCCTGTATCCTATGTTGCAGGTCCTTTGTTCTTCCATTTGCAATACAAATATGCCCTGGGGAATCTGAGCAGGTAAGGCAGAGGAAAGTCCACGAGTGAAGTGGGAAGGTAGTAAGGAGAAAGTATCAGCAGGTTTCATCTAATTTTGTCCTGAACACAGCACAGGCTGGTGTGTGTGTGTGTGCGTCTGTGTGCGCGTGTGCATGTGCACGTGCATGGACCGATTAGCGTTATATGCTACTGGTGTGACCTAAAGGCTAAAATGAAGGAATTACATTAGCCTGTCTTGGACATAGAAGAGAAGAGAGGAAGGAAGACTTATAAACCTCTTTATGAAAGAATGAGCTAAAAAGCAAATCTAATAGCATTTACCAAACTATCAAAGTCCCATATCAAAGTTCTGTTTGCATGGGGCACTGGAAACAGATGGTAACCGTGGGAATAGAGACTAGGAATCTATCTATCCCAGGGGTAGGTGGTAAGCAGAGGAAACAACCAGCAATTTTCCCTGCCTGTTATACAGTAGAGAAGCTTCTAACAACTTTGAAAGTTTAGAGGTGTAAAATTTAAGATACAAGGTATTTTAGAGAATGTATTTTTTGTTTACTTGCTTGCTTCGGGTATATTATTCCCATGGCCATGCGTGGCTTTCCATGACATGGCTTCTTCCTACCTTTTCAGTATCATCTCTTGCCATTCTCTGCCTCAAACTCTTGAGCTTGTGTGTCCTTTCCTGTGCATGCACATACATGTTGTTACTCACCTCTGTGCCTTTGCTCATGCTGTTTCTTCTTCTGGAAATTCCTGCCTCCCTCATTTGGCTAACTACAACTCATCCTTTAAGACTCTGCTTAGGTGTTACCTCCTCCAGATCTTTCCACAATGGTTGCGCCTCTATTACTACAAACTGGGTTTAGATGCCTCTCCTCTGGATTCCTATGCTACTCAATACTCATTTTACATTGTGTGAAATTATTTGCTTACAGTCCTCTAGACTGCAAATTCTCTGAGGGCAGGGAAACTGTCTTAATCATTCCTGTATTTCCAACGCCTAGCACAAAACCCAACAGACACAGAGCAGGCACTCAGGAAATGTTTATTAGAAAATTTGACTCAGAAAAGGCCATTTAATAACTTTGTGGTCAAAGAAGGGAAAAGACAACTGGTCTAGAATTCATCCCCAAAAGATAATAAAATACCAGGAGCTCATTTTCTCTTCTTTGGGGGTCTGACTTATTAACTGATGAACAAACTGTGTTTGTGAATTCTTTTATTTATTTGGCACTTGAAAGAAGTGTGGAAATTGAGTGGGAATGTTAGCACAAGTTCGTGTGCCCGAAGCACAGTGAGGCCAAACAAACCGAAACATCGGAGTTTGGAGTAGAGAAAGGTTTATTGCAAGGCCACGCAAGGAGACGGGTGATTCAAGCCCTAAAAAGCCCCCGAGCTCCCCCGAGTTTCAGCAAAGCATTTTTAAAAGCCAGGTGAGGGAGGGGGGGTCACGGGGTATGTGATCAGCTGATGCACAATTCTCTGATTGGCTGCTGGCGAGGTAACAGGTCTGTGTCACAAGGGTTAACATTATCAGTCCTTAGGCCTGGGCCCATGTGCTCATGGTCATCAAATAGTTGATATCTTCCATTTGGTGGGGGGTTTTCACATCTGTAAAACAACTCAGGAAATGTGCATTAAATACTGTTATCTAGGTACTTCAGAGAGGAGCTAAAGCAGAGGATATGGGGGAAAGACCTGTCCCAGGAAGGCCCTGTAGGGTCCTGCTCAGTTACAGGCACGAGAGAGAGGAAACTACATAAACTCAGTCACAGGGTAGGAATGAGCATAGTATGGGAGAACATGAAACGAATCTGTTTGTTGGGGTTAGAAATAAAGTTGGAGAGAGAAAGCGTGACCATTCACGTGCCTTTAAATCCAGGCCTAAACCATGGTCTGGTAAACTATAGAAAAGTGATTGTAAACTTGGGAATCACACATAGCACACTCATTTTTGTTGTGCAAAAACACCTCAAAATTATGATGAATGACCTTGAAGCATCAAGTTGTGCAATGCTGGACTTTAAACTATGGGCCGTCTCCTCCAGGACACACATACCTCAGCCATGAATCTGCTTAGCCTAAAAAAAAAAATCATTGACAGAATTTTAAAGATTTATTTAGTAGTAAGTCATTAGCAACTAAAAATCAGCTCCTAACTATGACTTTGTCCAGGAAAAGAAACATTAAAATAAAAACCGATCCAGTAGTTATATCCCACATTCTTTCCCCTTCTTACTGAGATTAAATTTATGTCACTAGCCATGGAAGTCCCTTCGATCTTATTTTTAGTCACTAAGTATAAAAGTGTATCATTAACTAAGGCTTTCTTCTAGCTACTTGGATGTGAAAATTTTGCACAAATCAGAAGGCAGTTGAACAATCTCACAAACCCAGTGCCTTACTGAGTAACCACACTGTTTTCTAGACTTCAGCTGGAAGAACCCTATTAAACTTCACCAGCTGAAAGTATAAGAGAAAGAACCCTACTAGTCTACCTACAGGAAAAAGAAATATATTTCTGGAAAAATCCTCTCATAGTAAATGTGTGTTTATGAATTATCTCTTTAAAGTTTATAGTTTCAGACAACCACTTTATTCAAAAAAATCTGACTACACCCATAGTCAAAATATTAATAATTTCTGAAAAAGTTTCATTCAATCCTAGGAAGTAAAACATACTTAGGAAAGACAATTACATAGATTTCCTTGCTGACAGCCAAAGAGGTAATGATTCTCTAGCTATGTCAACTAGTTAAAGGACAGAGAAAACGCTTACTAGTTTCCTACAGAATACTAAAGGATAACATGCCAGAGATCCTTGAAAGGAAACAAAGGCGCCTGATGCATAATTTCATACTGGTGCTTTCTAAACAGGAAAAGTGAATCTGTTAAATTTCAGGATTTTTTTTTAACATTCGCCATAGCATATCATACAGCTTTTCTTAAGTATTATGTGTACAAATCATAGGTGTACAACTTGATGAGTTTTCACAAATATAACACTCCCATGCACCAAGTTCAAGAAACAACAGTGCCAGAAGCCCAGAAGACCCCTCCTTACCTTCCTCCCGTTTAACCGCTATCTTGAATTTTAACGCGGTAAATTAGTTTTGCCAGTTTTTGAACTTTTCATAAGTGGAATATTATGGCATATACACCCTATACTTGACTTCGTTTGGCTCAGCATTATGTTTTGGAGACCCAACTGTACCGTAATATAGATCTGTAGTTCATCTATTGTCATTCTGTATAGTATTCCAATGTGTGAATATACCACAATTTATTTATCTGTTTTACTGATGACATGTGGTCTGTTTCTGGGTTGGGGCTGTTTTGAAGAGTGCAGCTATGAACTTTCCTGCAACATTGTCTTCTGTACGTGTTTCTATTAGGTATAGAGCTAGAGTGAATTTTCTGGATCACAAGGTATACCCTGTTCAGCTTCAGTAGATGTTGCCAAAGAGTTTTCCTAAGTGATTTTCCAATTTACATTCCTACCAGCACTACCCATAGATTTTTTTAAACATCTTTATTGGAGTTTAATTGGAGTTAATTTAATTGGAGTTTACAGTGGTGTGTTAGTTTCTGCTTTATAACAAAGTGAATCAGCTATACATATACATATATCCCCATATCTCCTCCCTCTTGCGTCTCCCTCCCACCCTCCCTATCCCACCCCTCTAGGTGGTCACAAAGCAATGAGCTGATCTCCCCGTGCTATGTGGCTGCTTCCCACTAGCTATCGATTTTGCATTTTACCCATAGATTTTTAAAGGTCACATGGAATAGAATGGGCTGTGGAAGGAGCAGAAGGAAGATGGAAGGAAGAGGGTGCTTGGTGGGAAAAGAGAAGAAATAATTATTTACCGAGTGGGGTACTGTGTTAAGTGATCTATATTTATGATCTCATTTAGTTCTCATAGAACCCCTTTGAGGTAGAAACGAGTATAACCCCCATTTTACAAATGAAGAAACAGAGGCTTAAAGAAGCTACACAACTAGTAAATGACAAGTCTGATATTTGAACCCAGACTTTATGACTCTAAATACTGTTCTCTCGGACCACTTTACTATGAGAACATGAGGACAAGATGTTAGAAAATGCTTTATCTGTGGCATTCCTGCTGCATAGGGCTTGGTATTCCATCAGCATTAACGACGATATGGAGTAATTAGGCACCAATTGACCCTCCATATCCAGTAGAACAGTACACATAAGCGAAACTCTGCTTAATTTCATCTTCAGTGAGATTGAATAAGCTTATCTGTATTCCCTCCTTGAAGGAGAAGTCACAACTTAGACAACATCTCTGCTTCCTTCCCAGCGGAGTTTCACATTGTCAATTTTCAAGGGTCATCACTGAGAGATTCGGATTCAACTGACTCACAGTGAGGATGATTAGTACTGGGTGTTCAGGGTGAGGGCTGGATTTCAGTAGTGAGAACTTCAAAACAAAGAGGGACACCCATTGTTCTCTAAGGTGTAACAAACACATAGGATTTAGAGCCTACGGAACACTTAGGTGCTTCACTAACCATCCCATACAATGCAGATTTTTCTTCAAAATATCATTTACCAAAGCATTTTTTTTGTTTGCGTTATGCGGGCCTTTCACTGTTGTGGCCTCTCCCGTTGCGGAGCACAGGCTCCAGACGCGCAGGCTTAGCGGCCATGGCTCATGGGCCCAGCCTCTCCGAGGCATGTGGGATCTTCCGGGACTGGGCCACGAACCCGTGTCCCCTGCAACGGCAGGCGGACTCTCAACCACTGCGCCACCAGGGAAGCCCTACCAAAGCACTTTTTAATATAAGAGATATCTGAATCACACTAGGCAATGGAGCTAATGTGGATTTTTTTTTAAATAAATCAAGAATGTTCTCTCCCAGGACAGAGACAGTCTTCCTTCAGTACACCAATATTTTTTTTTTCTATCACCCTGGAACTTTGATTATGTACCCACTAGAGGTACTCTTTAAATTGTTAGTAACAATGAATAAACATTTTAATTTGACTTAGTTATCTGATACTATTGTAATGATGCATTAAAGGAGAGAAATATTTAGTTTTCACCCTTGATACACTGGTACTTCTTTTAAAATCATTGCTGTAAAGCATGCATACTGCTAGTTTGCATTTACAATAATAAACTGTATCAGAACTATGTGCTATAGCACTTAAATATCAAGTCCTTTAGAAATCCAGGTGCCTAATCTTTTGCTTTCCCACCTAAGGAAATCATTCATCTCATATGAGCCACAGAATAACTAATCTTGTTGACTTCTTAAATAAAATCAAGCATTAAAAAAAAAATCGTTTCAGGGCTTCCCTGGTGGCGCAGTGGTTGAGAGTCCGCCTGCCGATGCAGGGGACACGGGTTCGTGGCCCGGTCCGGGAAGATCCCACATGCCGCGGAGCGGCTAGGCCCATGCGCCATGGCCGCTGAGCCTGCGCGTCCAGAGCCTGTACTCCGCAACGGGAGAGGCCACAACAGTGAGAGGCCCACGTACAGCAAAAAAAAAAAAAGAATCGTTTCAGTATGAAACTTAACTGAAATCCACCTGCTAGGGTCCTTTAAGAAGATAAAATCAACTAAAGAACAGTCATGATAACACTATCTATGTTGATGTGCAGGAATTCTCAATCTTTTATTCTAATTAATAAAGGTCAAATTGGGAGTTGACACTACAACATATTCTAAAGAACTGGAAAAAGAAGGGCTCTGAACAAAACCGATCCTGTGTATACAGTATAGGATTTATTTCTTCTTGCTTGGCTGAAGTCCTTTAAATTAAAAGTGATGTGCAGTAGAATGTCTAATATGTGAATAATATAATGCATTCTTTCTTCCTTCACCAGGCACAGCGATGTTCTAGCTTCTTTTGCTAAAACTGACATCTGAGGCCTCCTTCATCTTGCACTTTCTTTTATTGCTGAATTTCATGGCAACTGATTTGTTTGTGTTTTATTACTGTCAAACAGTACCGTTACTATCAACAATAATGTTATTGCCTCTAACAACAATAACAATAACCAGAACAACAGTAATAATATCAGCTACTCTTTGAATAGCTGCCACATGCCACACACTTTATGCTATTTTCAATCCTCACAACAACTCTACCAAACAGGTACTATTCTTATTTTTATTTTTACAGATTAATAAACAGGCACTGAGAGGTGAGATAATTTGTCCAAGGTCATAGGGCTGGAAAATGCAGGGGCTGATATTCAAACCCAGTTCTGTTAACAAAACCTAAGTAACAAAACCAGAAATCATACTACAAGGCTTCTCCTTCCCACCTCAGCCTTTCTTGATTATTCTATAACTTCTTTTCCTCCTCTCAGCATTCCTCCCTTTTGTTGTTTATTTTTATTTCTCCTTCCTTTACACTATATCATGCCTAACCCAGTCCTTCTTACAAATTGTTTTCCCTTTCTTGGCAGTCTCCCCTCCTTCCATCCCTCCCCTCTCAGTCAGTCTCTCTTTAAAACACAACAAAGGGTCATTAGTATTCATCGCCAGCCTGAACAGATAACACCTTAAACCTGCCAGATATCTCACTTCTCCAAGCTGGGGATCTCTTTTGGGAGAGGAGTGGTGATTCAGTGTGTAAGCCAATTGGATCAGTTCCATGAACTTCCTACAACCAGAGATCAGTTTATGAAACCAGTACCAAGACCTCTGCCAATACACATAGGAGGGAGGGCTTGTTAATAAAATGGAGTTCAGCTCCATAATCGGTACTCTTACAGTTGTTAACAGCTGTGGGGTACAGCAACCAGTCACTGGTGGTCAGGATTTCAGGCTGCCCATGACCCCGTGTTATTGGGATGCTGTTGTTTTCAGGCTTAGGAGTGCTGATACGCCTGTCTTGTAATTACATGACACCAGTTAATGCCTCAGTGTGGGTTACAGACTGGTTCATTTCTTTAGCTCTTTTGTGTCTAGAAATGAAAGAGCTATATGATTAAGACTGACTGGGAAATATTATTGAAAATGCAGGAAAAATTAAAAAACCACCTCTTATGTAATACCTTTTCAT
This sequence comes from Tursiops truncatus, assembly GCF_011762595.2. Taxonomy (NCBI): domain Eukaryota; kingdom Metazoa; phylum Chordata; class Mammalia; order Artiodactyla; family Delphinidae; genus Tursiops; species Tursiops truncatus. Next base: position 31,015,500 of record NC_047055.1, read on the forward strand.
TGAATCATTTTACCAATTTGAGTTGCTTATTCCAATGAGGTATATGCTAAGTGAAATAGGTGCACTGTGTATTAGTCCCATTTTTCTAAATTGTTAAGAGAAAATCACTCACATTGCTGTCTCATAACTTCTTGATGCAAAAAAAAAATCTATGGAGCTAGAAAAAATGGCAACATTCTATGATATAAGTATTAAATCTTATTACCTATTCTGACTAGGATGTCCTTTAGGAAATAGAAAAAATACTTATATTGATACCCAGTATATTGAACAGTGGTGGGTACACATGTAACTTTTTTCTGATTATTGCCTTTAACCACAGTGTGTTGAATCTGTGTGCCCTGACCCTTAAAAACACCTCAAGAATAAAACTGTCACTATTTGCAGATGACAGGATATTTTCTCTAATCATCAGGGAAAGGCAAATTAAAACCACAATGAGATATCACCTCGCACCTGTTAGAATGTCTATTATCAAAAAGACAAGAAATAACAAGTGTTGGCAAAGATGTGGAGAAAAGGGAGCCCTTGTACACTGTTGATGCAACCACCATGGAGAACAGTATGGAGGCTCCTCAAGAAATTAAAAATAGAGCTACCATATGACCCAGCAATTCTTCTGGGTATTGATCTGAAGAAAATAAAAACATTAACTCGAGAAGATATATGCACCCCTATATTCATTGCAGCACTATTTACAATAGCCAAGATATGAAAACAACCTAAATGTCCATCGATGGATGAATGGATAAATATTATACGTGTACATATATATGGAATATTATTCAGTCATATAAAAGAATGAAATCTTGCCATTTGCAATAATATGGATGGACCTTAAAGGCATTATGCTAAGTGAAATAAGTCAAGCAGAGAAAGACAAATACCACATAATATCACTTATATGGGGAATCTAAAACAAAAACAAACAAATAAAATAAGCTCATGGATACAGAGAACAAATTGGTGGTTGCCAGAGGCAGGGGTTGAGGATGCTGGGCAAAATGGGTGGTCAAAAGTTATAAATGTCCAGCCATAAAATGAGTAAGTTATGGGGATGTAATGTACAACATGGTGACTATAGTTAATAATACTGTATTGCATATTTGAAGGTGGTTAAGAGAGTAGATCTTAAAAGTATTCACCACAAGAAAAAGTTGGTAACTATGCCAGGTGACAGATGTTAGGTAGACTTATTGTGGTGATCATTTTGCAATATATACAAATATTGGATCATTATGTTGCACATCTGAAACTAACATAATGTTATATGTCAATTATATCTCAAAAAATAAATTTAAAAAAGAGGAAAACCATAACACTTCGCACATATAACTTTTTACATATAACTTCTCGTATGATCCTCCCAATAACACTATGAAATAGGTAGCAAATGTATCATTGACCCCATTTTACAAAAGAATCGAAAACACAAAGGAGCATAGGATTCTCCCAAGATACTGTGTTTTCAAAGGACACCTATGTGAGTGGCAGAGCCAGGAATGAACTCTGGTTCCCTGCTTCCCAGACCTGTGCTCTTTGCTGGAGCCCCACTCTAACCCTCACTTTAGGGGCTCTGACTTATCCTTGCAACTAAACTGACCTTTGGGACCTAAGTAATGAAATCTTCTTGGACAGGGTTGGTCCAAGACAGAGAAGCCTTATTCAGTGTGTCATCCTACTATATTAAAGCAACATTCTGGTAAAGAAAGGGCCACTTGGTGCATATACTGCACTAGGTGCTTTGGGGAAGCTGTGGGTAAGGAGCTTGCAGTCCTTCTCAGGAGGGTGTTAGAGAGTTGAACAAGAAAATGACTCATCAAGTGCTAAATTGTGAGTACAGACTTAAGTGCTTGGTTGATTGGACTAGCTGGAGAGAGTGTCACAGGAGACTTAGGATAAGCCTTGACTGATAAGGCTTAGGGTTTATGGGACAAGATTAACTAATCAGGCAGGAATGAGCATAAAGCAGCATAATACAGGTCTGACTAAAGCAAACAATTTTGTGTGGCTCAATGCAGTGGGATTACCAGACTGCAAGGTTCATGAAGAGGGGACCTCGTCTTGTTCAGCGCTGGATCCCTGGTGCCTTGAAGAAGGCTTGGAGCATAGCAGGCTCAATAAATATGTTTTGCTTGTTGAGCCTGAGAACAGAGATGCCTGAATCTGGATTCCACCTTGCAGGTAAGAGGGAGCCTTTGGAGTTATCAATAATAGAATCACTTGAGCATTTCACAAAGTGCCTCTAGAAATATTTCACATTTTCTTTTGTATCCAGGCTTCATCCTACATCCTCATTCTATCTAAGAATATCTCAAAGTAGATAAGGGCAAAACAACAGTCCCAGTCCATGAAATGAGGCTAAGGAATGACCAAAGTAGTATTCATTTTTAGTTTTTTGGCTGTCGTCAGAATCAAATTTATTATAATAGTTGTGTAATTTCTTGTGGCTTGAAAATCTAGATTTAAGTTTATTTGCACAGTTGATAAGACTATAAATTGGTATAAATTTTCGGAGGGCAGTTGGCAACCTGTATCAAAAATTTGAAAAATGTTCATACCCTTTGACCTGGTACTTCTTAATGCTAGGAATGTAGTCTAAGGGAAACAAAGATACGAACAAAAATTTAGCATAATCGAGAAAAACTAGTAACGCACCAAATAACTAAATATTTTGTGAATGTTTCAGTTAATTTTATATAATTCAACCAAGAAAATTTCTGTTGTAGAATAATTACATACAAAAATGTAAACATGTACTCAAATAGACTGGAAAAAGTCTGGAAGAAATTATGCTAAAATATTAGGGAGGGGATTCTCCAGGTGATGAGATAATAATTTATATTGCCAATTATCACATATATTTTTTATAATCAGAGAAAAACTATACTTTCTGAATTTATTTTTAAAATCTATCTTCTCATCCTTTCTGCAGAGGCAAAAGAAAAATAAATGAAAGGGGACAGAGAAATGGAAGTGACAATAGATTCAGTGTAATGGAGGAACATATCAATAGGTATTATGAACTATGCCTAGGTACCCTAAGCCCATTGTTGGAGTAATCCTGCAAATTACTCCCTTATCTTAACATTCTTGCCCCAGTATGACTGTTCATGCAAATAACAACAGAAAAAAGGTTAAAGAAAGAGTTCAATTCAGATGGTTGTCTGCTTTCTAATGTCCCAGGGAGGGGAGAGTGGTATATGTAGCTCTAAGCCTGGGTATCTCTTTGAATTCTAGTCTAAACCTCTATTCTGCTTCCTGTCCTTAAAGTTGGTGTAAAATTTAAAACAAAAAATGAAGGAAGTGGAATCTAGCAACTTTGACAGTGTTTACTTCCTCCCAACTTTGCAGTAACTGGGAGTATTAAGAAATATGACTGCTAACCTAAAAGATGCAGTTCCCTGCTGGCTTTCTGCTGACATCATCGGAGGTAATGCCTGGATAGCAGAAGGGAGGGTGGGTCTTTTCTGAACTCCATGCCCCTATGGCCCACAGGCTTTCCTCTTTCCTTCTTCCTTGCCTCCCTCCTCTGCCCCATGTCCACTTCTCACACATGCTCAGTCAGCCAGTTGGAGCGAAAAAACTACTGACAGAGCATGGTAATTTCAAGGTATAAACTCTCCACAGGTTAGGCAAATTGCAGGTACACAGGCTTATTATTTAAATTAGCTCGGCACAGCTTACATGTTAATTAGGCCCTTAAAGAGGCTGTTGGTCTAGATTTTTCTCCAAAGCTGGACAGCTCATTCCTTTGGCCCTCTACTTTCCTGACAGACCAGCAGTCCCACCCCTCAGGGCTGAGGTAGAACTGCACCTTTTTTAAGTACTCCAAAATTATATAGCATATAGTATTTATTTTACCTATTGAGTATAAAAGCAATATTTTTGTTGTAAAAAATCACAAAATAAGAAAAGTATAAAAAAACCAAAAATCATCCATAATACCTCCACCCAGATACAACCACTGTTGTTCAGGCATATACTTTGTATCTATGTAAATATTTATAGGGACTTCCCTGGTGGTCCAGCAGTTAAGACTCTGCAGCTCCCAATGCAGGGGGCCCAGGTTCGATCCCTGGTCAGGGAACTAGATCCTGCATGCCGCAACTAAAGATCCTGCATGCGGCAATGAAGATCCTGCGTGCCACAACTAAGACCCGGTACAGCCAAATAAATAAATAAATAAATATTTTAAAAAATGTATTTATAAGTATATATGTATATTTATATAAACAAAATAAATCAGTTTCATTTTGTAAAAAAATGTTTTACACCCCTTTTTTTTGCACCTAGTGTTATATTTTGAGCATCTTCTTGGGTCAACATTTAAAAAAATGGCTTCATAGCATCCCTTTCTCATGGGTATGACAATTTATTTGACCTATTCTTGGTGATTTATAATTTTTTAAGTTTTCATTGCTATAAATAATGTTTAGATAATCATATTTGCCTATAAACTCTTAAGGATTATTTCCTCAGGATAGTGTGATTTGAAATCAGAAATTACTTTAAGGTTTAAGACATATTTCTAAATTACCATCCAAAATTGTACCAATTCACATTACCTCCGGAAGTCTATCAGAGAACCTTGGCAATTCTTGGCACATGACAATTATGGACCAATACTTTCAGTATGGTTTGGGAACCCTGACCCAGTCCCAGGTATGCAAGGGTCTTACCTATTTATTTGCATCCCACATTTACTGCAATTTCCTACCTATAATCAGAAAGACTCTCTATGGACCTTTACGGAGAATCACTTTTTTTTTTTTTTTTTTTAAGTTTTAGGAGGATGTATTTTATTTTTTGTCTTTTGTTTTTAAATTTATTTATTTATTTATTATTTTTGGCTGTGTTGGGTCTTTGTCGCAGCAAGCGGGGGCCACTCTTCGCTGTGATGCACGGGCTTCTCATTGCGGTGGCTTCTCTTGTTGCGGAGCACGGGCTCTAGGATCGTGGGCTTTAGTAGTTGTGGCACACGGGCTCTAGAGCGCAGGCTCAGTAGTTGTGGTGCACGGGCTTAGTTGCTCTGCAGCATGTGGGATACTCCTGGACCAGGGTTCAAACCTGTGTCTCCTGCATTGGCAGGCGGATTCTTAACCACTGTGCCACCAGGAAAGTTCCTGGAAAAATCACTTTTTAATATGACCTTGAAGTCAAATTAGTGGTGGTTTTGTTATCTATCTCTTAGTTACATTTCTCTGTGAATTCCACTTACATCCTAAATCTCATCAGAATGTAATAAAAATTACAGGACAAATGTCCATGTGAAAATTTTACTGGCAGCTAATGTGATTTCAGATGACGAAACAAGCCACTAAATAAATATAAAGTGTAATTCCCTAATGTTTTGTGTATTGATTTTAATTAACTTCAGTCAATTCCTGTGAACGTTATAGAAGAGAAGCCTAACATTTCATGAGGGGTACCATGTGGCAGGGAGTGTGTGCTTCTCACCTTACATGAATAATCTCATTTAATCTTCACAAAGCTCTTAGGTGAAGTTCTCACTGTGCTGTTTTACCGATAAGAAAACTGAGGCTTAGAGAGTCTAAGTAACTCTATTCCAACCACTAGGAAATGGCAGAACCACATATGAGGCCCAGGTCTATCTGACACCACAGCTGGAACTCTTTCCACTTCCCCATGTGACATTGTCAAAGGTAAGTTGAAACAGAAATATCACTTCCTATGATCCATAATTTTCACCTTTTTGCTACTTTTTACATTACTTTTACTATGTTTGATTCTATTTCCATCCAAAACCCTTCTACCGTAAACTAGTACTACCCCAGGAATATTCTGAAAATGAATCAATAAGTGATTGCAGAGCCCATTAGAAGGCTAAATACAGCCACCCAATAACACAACACACCTATATAAAGTATATGACATTGAAGCTGCTGTAAGAATGACTTTGGCTCCAATTTTAATGTTGTCTATTAGTTTATCTGTAGATGTGCACTTTCTTATTTCACAATATTGGGAGAGAATATTTATCCTCAGATACCTTCATTGTAAGTCTTGCAGACGTCTACAAATGCCACACAGAATTTAATCTGTAGGTCAAGGTACAAGTTACTAAATATGAGGTCAGAACTAATCTAATGTATGAATCAACTTCTTTCAGAGCATCTCTCTCCCTCCTCTTCCCTTAAAAGGAACGGCTTGCATTTCAAGTGTTTGTTTCTTGTTTCTTTGAATAAATTATTAACCACTTGTATGAGAATCCTATAAATGTTTGGGAAACAATCTCTGAGACGATTCTTTTGTCCACAGGAGCCATCCTGAGTACGTTAAAGCTGTTGGAATTTACAAGATAGCGCCCAGTTACAGAACTGGTATTGTCCTAGATATGCTCATACTAACAAGCCTTGTAAGGCAATTTATGATTATCCCTCCAAATCAGGGTTTCTCAACCTCAACACTATTGACATTTGGGGCCAGATGGTTCTCTTTTGTTGGGAGGGATTCCTGTGCTCATAGTATGTTCAGCCGCATCCCTGACTTCTACCCAGTAGGTGCCAGAAGCAGCACTCCCCCTGCTGCAAGTTGTGATCATCAAAAATGTCTCCAGACACTTTCAAAAGTGCCTGAGGGTTGGGCTTCCCTGGTGGCGCAGTGGTTGAGAGTCCGCCTGCCGATGAAGGGGGCACCGGTTCGTGCCCCGGTCCGGGAAGATCCCACATGCTGCGGAGCGACTGGGCCCGTGAGCCATGGCCGCTGAGCCTGTGCTCCGCAACGGGAGAGGCCACAACAGTGAGAGGCCCGCGTACCGCGGGAAAAAAAAAAAAAAAAAAAGTACCTGAGGGTGGAAGGTAGTAGACAAAATCTCTCCCAGTTGAGAACCGCTGCTCTCACTACAATGTCCTTAACTTCTTTGTAGTGAGGTGCTACTTCTGATTTCCACTCAGAGCTTGAGATTAAGGTAAAGAAAAAAGAAATGGCTATAGAGAGGAAAATGCTTGAGTTGGGGAGATGTGGTCAAGAGGGTAGGGTATATCTACAAGGACATAAAATATTAACCTCTTCCCTACTGGATTGTCTCAAAAAAGAATCAAGAAAGTTATATTTGCACTAATAGATAACACATATATTTGGGAAATGTATTGGAATGGTTAAGAATTTAGTCTGTACAACAGTATGAATCTTTATGGGAATCCCAGCTCTGCCACTTCCTATCTGAATGACCTTGGACAAGTTTCTTAAGCAACCTATGTCTCAGTTTCCTCATTTGTAAAATGTGGACAACAATATAGCACTTTTTTCACTGGATCGTTGTGACGATTCAATAATAGATTGAAATAAAGTGCCTATTAGGGCAAAACAAGGAAAGCACCCCAAAAAGGTAACTCCTTTTAGGTAAGCAACATAAAAAGACTCTTGGAAAGTTGTTTGGGGGCTTCCCTGGTGGTACAGTGGCTAAGACTCTGCGCTTCCACTGCAGGGGGCACGGGTTTGATCCCTGCTTGGGGAACTAAGATCCCACATGCCACAGCCAAGAAAAAAAAAAGAAAGTTGTTTGACTAGTTCTTTTTCCACCTTGATGTTTTGATTTTGGAAATACAAAAAAAAAAAAAAAAAAAGTACTATACCTATTTTTGTGAGCTAACCCATAGAAACTTTCTTGAACAATTTCTCTAATAATCTTCCTGCTTAAATGGAATTTTAGCTTTCTTATTTTTAACAAGGAAATGATTTCCTGAACTTTTAATCCATGTATGATTATTAAAGAATAGGCTAGAACAACAGCGGAACCACCGAAGCTGCCCAAAGGACCTGCACTTCTTATGCACACATGCACCCGGAACTAGAGAGTCTCGGCCACTCTGGAAACACTACAAGGATTATTCCAAGTTTGTGAAGTAAGAGACAGTGCAGCAGAGGCTGGCTGGATTTTGGCCAGTAAAATCATGTTAGACCTGTTTGGTTCATGTGTGATTGAATTGGCTTGTGACAAAACATTTAACTATGAGGCCAAAACTTTGACCTTTCCTGGATGACTAAGAAAAGTTTACCAATTGAATTGAAAACATCGAAGACCAAGCTTATGTACCTCTCCCTTAAATCACAACAAATTTAATATCTAAGGTCCAACTACAAAGTAGGCAGCTATGCCTTTGAAGAAAAAATGAAGAGGGAAATTGATTTCAATGCACATAGAGATTTAGCAGTCAGAAGTTCTGTTATAAATATCTCCTATATCTTTCAACCCCTCCCTTAGATACCAAGTCTAAGATCCCTTAAGAGCCATGAAAATAATGTGAAAAATGTTCTGTTCTTGTCAGCCTCCCTAAATCTCCTTTAAGTTTCAGCGTCAATATTAACGCAGCCACTACCTCAGTGCTTCAAGAAAGAGAAGTTTTTACCAGCAGAGAGAGATCTACACTGAGACTTTGACAATGGCCTCTTGCACAGACCTTGAAACCTAAAAGCTTCTGCTGACTGGTGTCATGATTGTAACTAAGGAGAACCTGAGATATTTCTCTAGCATTTGCCTGTCTTGTCAGCCTGATTCAAATCTGTTCAACTTCAAGACATAGTATAGACATAGTATAGAAACTCAGGGACTGGACCATATTTTTCCAATGTCCCTGTGTTTCTTTCTACATTACTCCTACCCCCGATAAATAAAAGTGCAAAGCAGAAAATCAAAATCATCAATAATCCCATCCACCAAAATGTAACATTTTGGTACATAAATAATTTGAAACTTTTTCTATGGAGATAACGTATTTTTTAAAAAAGCAAATAAAGGATCACCTGATAAATTCTTTTAACGAGTGTTTTTCCTTACCTATTATATATATATATTATTTTGAAGAGCAACATACTTACAGACAAATGTACAAATTGTAAGTATACAGTTACCTGATTTTTCACAAACTGAACATGCCCCATGTAATCATCACCAGGTAAAGAAACAAAATATTACTGGTTTTCCGGTGCTTTGTGCCTCCTCCCAGCCACACTACCCATGCCAAAGGTAAAACACTACCCTGACCTCTTCCACCGTTCACTACTTTTATGTTTTTGAACTCTTTGTAAATGGAATTATAGACTATGCACTTGTTTTTGTATCTAGCTTCCTTCACGTTTTATTATAAGATTCATCCAAGTCGTTGCATGTGGCAATAATCACTCACCCTTATTATTGTACAGAAGTCCATTGTGTGAGCGTACAACGTTATTTATTCATTCCATACTTGAACATTTGGAATGTTTCCAATTCTTGGCTATTATGAATAGTGCTACTTCAGAGTATTCTTGTACATATCTTCGGTGCATTTTATGTTCACATTTCTCTAAACATAATTAAAAGTGCAATTGCTGGGTCATAGGCTATGTTAGCCGTTTTCCAAAGTTGTGTAAGTTTACACTCCCACCAGCAATTCATGGGCATCCTAGTTGCTTTACGTCCCTACCAAAACTTGTTATTATCTGTCTTTTCCATTTTAGCTCTGCAAATGGATGCCTATTTGTGTCTCAACCTGTTTTCAATTTGCAATTCTCTGATGATTGATGATGCTGAGTAGCTTTTCATAAATTCATTGGACATCCTTTTTTGTGAAGTCTGGTCAAGTATTTTACCCTTTTGTTTATTGGGTTGTCTGCCATTGTTGATATGTAGAATTCTTTAGATATTCTGGTTACACCAACTTTGTTGGTTATATGAATTATAAAACATCTCCCAACCTGTAGCTTGTTTTTTCATTCTCTTAATGATGCTTTCGATTAACACAAGTTCTTAATTTAGTATCCAATCTTACAGCATCATCTTTTGTTAATAGTCTTTTTGTGTCCTGTTTAAGAAATCTTTGCCCAAAGTCAGTAAGATATTGTCCTGTTTGTGCTAGAAACTTTATTGTTTTCTCTTTCTCATTTAGATTGGCAGTCCATCTGGAATTGATTTGTATATGGCGATATATGGAGGTGAGATTTCCTTTTTTTCTATATCTAACCAAATAGGCTATGAATCTAGCACCATTGATTGAGAAGGTCATCTTTTTCTGATGCACTGCAGTACCGCTTTTGTCATACATGGAGTAACCATATATGTGCAAATGGGTTTCCAAACTCTATTCTGCTCCATTGCTCTATTTATGTAATTTTGTGCCAACATCATGTTTCTTAACGCTTGTAACTTTATAATGTCTTATTATCTGGCAGTCCGTGTCCTCCATCTTTATTCTCTTTGTCTTGATTATTCTTGGTCCTTTCCATTTCCATAAAAACTTTAGAATAAGCATTTCAATTCCCACAAAACACCCGCTGCAGTTTTAATTGAGCCTGCTACAGAATTTATAGATCAATTTGGAAAAATGGATATCTTTACAATAGTGAGTCTTCGAAACTATGTGCCTGGTATATACCTCCATTTATTTAGGTCTTTTTAATATCTTTCAGTGAATCTTTGTAGTTTACTGTGCATTGATCTGACATAGATTTCATTTGATTTCTCCTAGATATTTGCTATTTTTATGGTATTTTAAATGCTATATTTTAAATGTTCATTTTCTATGATTGTTTCTGGCATATAAATACAGTTATATATTTGATCTTGTAGTCAATGGCCTTAATAATTCACTTATTAATTGCAATAGCTTGTTAATAGAGTCTTGGATTTTCTACATACACAATTTCATCTGTGAATAATGACAGCTTTCTTTCTTTCCAATACTTACACCATTTTTTCCCTATCTTGTTGCATTGGCTAAGACCTCTGGTACAATGATAAATGCACATCCGTATCTCATCCCCAATCTTGGTGTGTACTGGGAGAGAGCTTTTCAATATTTTATTGTTAAACATGTTTCCTGTAGGCTTTTGATATATACTCCTTATCAGACTAAACAATTTCTCCTCTCTTCCTAGTTTTCTATGTTTTATTTTTTAATCTTGAATGGATTTTATCAAACGTCTAGAGAGATAAAATATGAATTTCTCCTTGATTCTGTTACAGCAAATTACATCCATTGATTTGAAAATGTTAAACCACTCTTGCATTTCTGAAATAAAAACCTATTTGGGATATATTATCTTTTTAAATATAACGTTGCATTTTATTGGATAATATGTTAGGATTTTCCATTATACAAAATTTTATGGGGCTTCCCTGGTGGCGCAGTGGTTAAGAATCCACCTGCCAATGCAGGGGACACGGATTTGAGCCCTGGTTCAGGAAGATCCCACATGCCATGGAGCAACTAAGCTTGTGCGCCACAACTACTGAGCCTGTGCTCTAGAGCCCACGAGCCACAACTACTAAGCCCACGTGCCACAACTACTGAAGTCTGCACACCTAGAGCCCGTGTTCTGCAACAAGAGAAGCCACTGCAATGAGAAGCCCGCGCACTACAACGAAGAGTAGCCCCCACTCGCTGCAACTAGTGCGCAGCAACTAAGACCCAATGCAGCCAAAAATAAATAAATAAATTAATTAATTAAGAAAAAAGAATATACCTTGTTAAAAAAAATAAATTTTTTTTGTATTGTGAGTATATGACCATGTCAATAAATATGGGTCTATTTTATCAATTTGAATGACTGAGTTTGTTCTCATATTGATGTACCATAATGCAAGTTGTTTTCAAATTTTGCCATCATAAACAGCATTGCACTGAACACCCTTGTCCGTACATATGTTACTTGTACCTGTTTTCCAGAGGACTAAGTAACACTGCCTTCTTGGTTTCATTTGAACTCAGCAGTAGCTTTGTAAGTATCAATCGTCAAGAGCCAGAACCCAGATTTCCTGGTTGCTTTCTACAGGTTTCCTGGGTAGCAAAAGCTCCTTAATGGAATCTTGCGCTCGCTGCTATGGGCCCTGCTAAAGATTGATATCTATCCAAAGGACCAAAAACCTGGGAAGTGAAAAATCAAAACACCTTAGTGTTAAAATGGAAGACCACCTGGGAAAATACTTTACGACACAATTGAATACGGTCTCAGGAAAACTCAAATAAGTAATGGCAAGAGCAAAGCAAATAACATCAGAAACATTGGATTCATGTACCAATTACCAGCTATGTAACCTTAGGCAAATTAGTGCTTGCTGTAACCAGGAGTTTCTTCACCAATAAAATAGAAATCTATTAATATTCGAGGATTGTTAAGAGGATAAAATGAGAAGCTCATACTACAGCATTTTTTTACAGAGTAGGCATTCAGTAAATGTGTTCCTTTAGTTTCTTTTTAGTTAAGAGGCTGTTTTAAAAAATAAAAGAACTACTCTAGAAAAGATTTGCTAGTTTTTCTTTGAAAAGGCTCAGAAAAAAATGTCTTTTCCTACACCAGGATCTTCCCTTAAACTTTAATACGTGTAAACAAATAGAACACTTCCTATTCTTTTTTTTAAAATAAATTTATTTATTTTAGTTATTTATTTTTGGCTGCATTGGGTCTTCGTTGCTGCGTGCAGGCTTTCTCTAGTTGTGGTGAGTCAGGGCTACTCTTCATTGCAGCATGCAGGCTTCTCATTGCGGTGGCTTCTCTTGTTGTGGAGCATGGGCTCTAGGTGAGGGGTTTCAGTAGTTGTGGCATGTGGGCTCAGTAGTTGTGGCTCGGGGGCTCTAGAGTGCAGGCTCAGTAGTTGTGGCACGCAGTCTTAGTTGTTCCGTGGCATGTGGGATCTTCCCCGACCAGGGATCGAACCCATGTCCGCTGCACTGGCAGGCAGATTCTTAACCACTGCGCCACCAGGGAAGTCCCAACACTTCCTAGTCTTGAAAACTGCCTGGTGAAAAAAAAAAAAGGATCTATATTATTAATGACATCATTTCTTTTGTATGGTCATCAAGAGGTCCATGTAAATATCTTTTCTGTGTGACTTAACTTGTCTTGCAAGGCTAAAAGGCCAGGGTGAAGTCTTCATTTAGAGATGACTAATTAGGATCAGATTAGGTACTTCTTAGTTATGAAATAATTGAGTCTCAGTCTACATCTTTTGATCTGAGAGTGGTGACATAAAATTAGCAGAAAGCATTTAGGGTATGATGCATTGGTTAACTATTTAAACTCACTGACACTTATGCCAGAGATACCTGATCCTTACTGGCCACCATAAGTCTGTAAGGCAATGTCCAGACTCTTCGCACTTCCACTCCTGTTCCTACTTTTATCCTCTGGCGCTCCTACAAGAGTTACTGTAAACCTTATTTATGTGACAGTCTTTCAACTATTTAAAGTTAGTGCTTGGGTGGGGGAGATAAATTAGGAGTATTGGATTAGCAGATACAAACTACTATATGTAAAACAGGCAACAAGGACTTACTATATAGCACAGGAAACTATATTCAATATCTTGTAATAACTTATAATGGAAAAGAATCCAAAAAAGAATATATATCTGAATCACTTTGCTGTATACCTGAAACTAACACAATATAGTAAATCAACTATACTTCAATTTAAAAAAACCCTGAGGAAACCTGAATAAAGTATTTAGTTAATAATAATGTAAAAAAAAAATAAAGTCAGGGCTCATTTCTCAGTGCACTTTTCAATAAGGATTATTATATAAATCCAGTTTACAGAAGAACAATAAACTTATAAAAGCACAATTAGAATCCATTTTCAAGAAATAATTCATGATATCTGGTCCTACAGGATGGGTCATTCCCATATTTGTCAAACAACCCGAATCAATACTCCTGTAAAATAAGTAGTCAGTTTTAAAAAATCATGATAAAGGTGAACACTTGCTAATATCTTTTTGTATAGTACCAACACTTGAATATCTGTACAATTTTTAAATTTCTTATAAATGCTGACTTGTCAAAATGTTGAACTGATGATTTCGGAAAAGGAAAGGAGAGGTTATAAGTGTCCTTCTCCCTTTTTAAGTTATTTTTGCTACAGAGTAAAGAACAGTCCAGGCTGTAGGAAAACTGCTGAAGTACCACTGATGCTGGGAATTACTCTTCTCCAAGCCAAAAGTGTTAGAGCTCAAAGAGACCTTTAAAATTACTAGTACAACCCCCTTATTTTACAGATGAGGAAGCCTAGCCACGGAGAAAGAAAATGGATTTAAGGTCATTCAACCAGTCAGAAGTGGGACTGACTTCTCAATCTGAGTTTAACGCTGTTTCCACCATTCTTCGCTACTTTCTGTTGAAGGCAGAAGAGCTGTTGTGAGATCCATAAGAATCTGAAGGTTTTATATCTCAGTAAAGAAACACAATAGCCAGACTTGGCTTTTATGGTCTGGCTTTTGGTGACAAGTATACGATGGACATGCTTCCTGAGAAACCTAACCAAGGAGATCATCCTATCTACCATACTCAGCAGCAAAGTAGCTTGGACTTCAAGATTCCTGGGTTAAGAACTGTAGGGAAGGACAGAGTTTGTGAACTTCCAGATCATCATTTAAGGCTGACTACAATGTTAACTCATGCATGCTTCCTTTCCAAGGCTGCATGGGGTATGAAAAACCACTTTCCCAGAGAATTGATTTTCAAATGTATTGGTCATTCTCCTTCTGCACCATCTTCCCAGCTCCCTTAAACTCCCTTCTCTGCCCCATGGGATTGCACCAGCTCCTGCCTGATGCTCCTCAACCCCCTCTGCAGATCCCAGCTCTCCCTGGACTGAGGGTGAGAGCTTCCCACTGTTGTTAGTCACTGGGTACCTCATCATCGCTTCTTGGTTCCCTTAACCCTGCCTACACCTCTGTAAATAGACCTTTCATTAAATTTTATTCAGAATCCAAGTTGAGTATATGTCCCATTTCCTGCTGGGATCCTAGCTGATAAACAAAACTCTGTACATCTTTCCCATATAATACCTCAAACCGTAACGAGGTTTTGGGTTGCATCCCTTAGGAAGATAAAAACAGGTACACTGTGACCCATACAGAGTGTTGGCCTCTCAAGATTCCTTCTTTAGAAATCACTAGCTGTCCCTATTTGCATATCCTTACCTCCAGTATACTGCTGTTGGCAGAAAATAAACATCAAACATCAGCTTTATATAAATAGATTTAAAAAATCTGTAAACAACTGAGAGCACCAGTTCCGCACATTGCAACACCAGGCTTCCATTTTAATAAGGCTTGACTACAATGCAACCATTTAAATGTCTCATCAAAACTCATTAAAGTAGAATGCATCTGTGTAGCTACTTCCATCAAGAACCATTTTTAGGCAGTAGCTGGCAAAATAGTTTTTTATGAAAACTGTCCATAGTATTCCCGAAAGGTGCTCCTGCATCTCTAGGAACTTTGCTGTATCTCCCCCCGTGCTTTAGTGTCATGGAGAGATAGGGAGAGGCCTCAGTATGAACCCAAAGTGAACCAAGACCAAGGAGTGAATAATTTGCTTCTTCTGGACATTAGGGACTTAATATAGCTATTTTGCCACAAGAACTAAAGCAACAACTACACACACGTACAGACACAGGCATCCACCAAGTTCCATTGGGGATCCTCTACACCCTCCCTCTCTACTTTGAAGGTTTTTTTAGTGACATGTCTCAGCAAAAGCCCTTGTCACACAATCATGGAATTTCTGATTTGGGTATTATATATTGTGGAGACCAGACCCTTAATCAATTCATAGATACTACCGCCAAATCACTCCTGACCCCCTCAACACCTTGTAATTACTCCAAATCTTCCACATGGGCTTTCTTCCAAACCATTGTAACCATTTCCTAACCCATAAAGTCCCTTTCCTGAGTTTAAAAAGTAAACAAACAAACAAAAACCCCTTCACTTCAGGGTCAGACTGAACTAATGCTACAGATACATTTCTGAGAGTATTCAAATCCCAGGGAACTAATACCTTCATTCATTCAACAAATATTTATTCAGTACTTTATATATAAGACACTGTTCTAGGCATTGAAGACACAGTACAGTTAATAAGATAGACAACAATCCTTGCCCTCATGGGGCTTATATTCTAGGCAGAGGAAGATTGGCATAAAACAAAATGAATAAGCTATATCAGTAATTAGAATGTGATGAGTGCTGGGGATATAAATAGAGCAGGGAAGAGGCAAAGGGAAAGCCAAGAGGGGATAAAATTTTAAAAGACAGAATGAGCCAGGCAGATATCACAGTGTTCTAAACACAGAGAACAGTAAGTGCAAAGATTCTAAAGCAAAACTATTCCTGGGGAATTCAAAGAACAGCACAGAGGCCAGTGCGGCTGGGCAAAATGAGCAAGGAAGGGAGTAGAGGAGATGCAATTACAGAAGTAGTGAAGTTGGAAGATGTATGTAAGGCGTTGTAGACCATTATAAAGACTTTGACTTTTACTCTAAGTGAGATGAGGAGCTACTAGAGGGCTGTGAGAAGTGACATGGTCTGCTTTAATGTTTTAAAAAGATCACTCGGGGGGGCTTCCCTGGTGGCGCAGTGGTTGAGAGTCCGCCTGCCAATGCAGGGGACACGGGTTCGTGCCCCGGTCCGAGAGGATCCCACATGCCGCGGAGCGGCTGCACCCATGGGCCATGGCCGCTGAGGCTGCGTGTCCGGAGCCTGTGCTCCGCAACGGGAGAGGCCACAACAGTGAGAGGCCCGCGTACCGCAAAAAAAAAAAAAAGAAATGACCATTGGTTTTAGACTGTGGAGGTCATTGGCAATTTTGATAAGAATAATTTCAGTTCACAGTGGCAACAGAAACCTAATTAGACTTGGTTTAAAAGAGGATGGGACCAGAAGAAATGGAAATAGCGAATATTGGCAACTCTTTCCAAGATAGAACTAAAGTAGTGACAGATGGATTAAGGAGGCTTCTCAGGACTTTAGGTTACAGAATGGGCTGCCAGATTTAGCAAATAAAAATGCTGAACACCCAGTTAAATTAGAACTTCTGATAAACATATAATTTCAGATAAAATTCCAGGTAGACTGTTCTTAGCATAAATACGTTTGTCTCCTGAAAACAGAACACAACCTAAAAGTTGAAAATTACGTTTTATTTGGTGGACAAAACCGAGGACCTAAGCCCAAAAGACAGCCTCTTAGGTCACTCTGAGGAACTGCTCCAGGGAGGTAAGGGAGGAGTCAGGATACACAGGAGTTTTGCAACAAAAACCACGTAGTCAGAACATCAAAAGATTACTGTTCAGACATCTCCACTTAATGAATTTAGCGATTTTCTTTATGGGAAGTTACAGGAGTCTGGACTCATTGAAATCATTCCTTTGATAGGCACCTTAGCGATCTAGGACCAGTTTCCTGATTTTCTCCGTTCTGAATCCCCTCAGGGTGCACCGTTGTGGGTGGCTGCAGTGACTGCTGGCTTGGTGGCTGCAACATCCCTTGTTTACTGATATGGCAGGCAGTATTTTTCATCCATACATTCAATGCAATATTTGGGATACACTTATACTAAAAATTATTCTTTGTTTCTATGAAATTCAAATTTAACGGGGCATCCTGTATTTTTTTTTTTTTTTTTTTTGCATCCTGTATTTTAGCTAGCAACCTTAGCTACAGATAAACCCTAACGGGGCGGCGGTGGGGGGGAATGTAAATTAAAAATGTTCTGCCCTTCCAAGTCTGTCTAGACTTCTAAAATGCCCCTGGCTTCCTGGACCACCTCAGAGAACAAGATAATGGAAGGTCTGGAGCATGGAACTCTGAGGACACAGACAAAACTGATTAGTAATCTCTTCTCACCAGGGCCCCTTTGAGTAAAAAAGTAAATCCACTAATATTGCTCAAGGCTACCCTTTGGCAAGAAGTTTAAGTGTACTCAGTCAATCAGTCTCAGACAATCTCCAGCCATATGGAAATGGACAAAGAGGTTTTCCCCATGCAAAGGCATTCACCAAAATAGAGGGCAAGGGTTAGAGACTAGGATAGGAGAACATTTTCATTCTGTGATGGATGACTAAATGTAATTTAGGTTAATAACGGCATATGGGCACCAAGTGGCATTTAAATATTACATAGATAGTATCTGCTACAAATATCAGTTGATGTAACAAAGTTGCCTCCGGCAGTTACTGTGCATTAAGCATTGTGCTAAACTGAGAGGCATGCAGCGCTGAATAAGACAAGGTCCATGCCCTCAAGCCCTTTACAAAGCGTTGCAAAGCAGCGAACAATAGAATAATCCTAGTTGTTTCCACTATATCTTTTTGACCTGTCTCCTACCTTTCTCATTTCAATCCAGCCCACTGGGATGGCCTGCTCCACTTCTGGGTCTTTGTATTTGCTGTTTCTTCTGCCTACAATGTTCATCCATCAGATATCTCTGTGGTTCATTCCCTCACCTTTTTCAAAACTTTGCTCAAACATCACCTTACCCGAGAGGCTATCTACAACCAACTGATAGAAAAGAACATCCATCACTCTCTCTGTCCTCTGCTTTTTCTCCACAATACTTAACACCCTATGAAATTCTTTTCAGTTGCTTGTTTAATTGTTTATTACCTGTCTCCTCCAACGAGACTGTAAACAACATGAAGTAGATACTTGGTCTGTTTTGTTTATTACTGTATCACCAGCATGAACAATAGTGCCTAGTACCAAGTAGGAGCTCAAGATTTGTTTAATGAATGATACTCTCAGTTTTTTCTAGGAACTGTACTAGGCAATTTAGACATATGAACTCATTTAATTTAATCTTCACTACAATCCTATGATGTGGGTAGCATTCTTCTCATTTTTTAGATGAAGAAACTGAAACACAGAGGTTAACTGAGTGTGGTAGGCAGAATAACGCCTCCCTCTGGAAGATGTTCATATCCTAATCTCTGCCATCTGTGATCATGTTATGTTACATGGCAAAGAGGTATGAAGGGTTGCAGATGGAATTAAGGTTGCTAAGCAGTTTGCCTTAAAATAGGGAGATTACCCTGGATTATCTGCGTGGGTCCAATGTAATCAAGAGGGTCCTTAAAAGTGGAAGAGAGAGGCAAAAATAGAAGGTCAAAGTGGTATGATGTGAGAAGGACTCAAGTTGCCATTGTTGGTTTTGCAGATGGAGGAGGGGGCCACAAACTATGGAATATGGGCAGCCTCTAGAAGCTGGAAAGGCAAAGGAACAGGTCCTTCGCCGCAGCCTGCAGAAAGGAACAAAGCCCTACCCACACCTTGATCTTAGCCCAGTGACACTGATGTCATACTTCTGTCTCTCAGAACTGAGGAACAGTATCTTTGTATTGTTTTAAGCCACTAAATTAGCAGCAATTTGTTACTGCAGGAATAGAAAACAAATACACTAAGTTACCTAAAATCAACTAGATTGTGATAAAGACATATTTTAAACCCAGCTCTGTCTGACTCATATATTAAGCACTGTTTCAGACAGCACAAAATGCCATGAGATTTCCGTGAAAATAGGTCGCTTAAAATTGGAACAACCAGGGAATGAGGAAAGGTTTCATGATAAAGTTAGAATTTGAACTGGGCCAGAGTGGTAGAAATTGATCAATATGGTGACAGTACTTTCTGAATTAAAAACTGGGTCTGAACATGATAGAGGCATGTGGAATAAGCCTATTACAGAAAATTAGGGCTGCACAGCTGCTAAAATCATAATAAAGATCACTTTATCAAAAAAAAAAATTGAACTGGGCCTTGAAGGATTTGTAGGGCTTCAAATTAATATATCAAAACAGCCCAATGTCCTTTCATCAAGAAATGAATAAACAAATTGTGGTATGTTCATACAATGGAATATTACCCAGCAATAAAAGAAGAAGCAATTACTGTACTTACAATAATGCATACGTCAAACAGACACTTTTTTTTTTTTTTTTTTTTTTTTTTTTTTTTTGCGGTTCGCGGGCCTCTCACTGTTGTGGCCTCTCCCGTTGCGGAGCACAGGCTCCGGACGCGCAGGCTCAGCGGCCATGGCTCACGGGCCCAGCCGCTCCGCGGCATGTGGGATCCTCCTGGACCGGGCCACGAACCCGTGTCCCCTGCCTCGGCAGGCGGACTCACAACCACTGCGCCACCAGGGAAGCCCCAGACACGTTTTTTGAGGGAAAGAAACCAGACAAAACACGGCGCACACCATGTGGTTGCAATTATATGGTCCAACAACAGGCAAAACTAATCTTTATTGTTAGAAATCCAGAATTGGTTTCTGGGGCACAAAAGAACTTTCTGAGGTGATAAAAATGATCTTATTTTGCGTGGTAGTTATATGGATGTCTAGAATTTTCAAAATGGATAAAACTAATCATTTAAATTTCTTCACTTTATTGTGTGTTAATTATACCTTTAAAAAAAGTTCAGTACAGACACTGAAGATATCTTTCAAAGGAAAAGCATGACCAACATCTGAGAAGCCAGATATGTGCGTCAAATTTAGGAAACAAAAATTAGTGCAGTTGGCTTAAAGAAGTTCTCAATCCCAGGTGTGTGTTAGAATTACCTGGGGAGCTTCTACACATACAGATGCCAGTGCCGACCCAGAGATTCCAATTTAATTGGTTTGTGATGAGCCCCAAGCATCAGTATTTTTATAAGCTCCCCGGACAGTTCTCACATGAAGTCAGATTTGAGAAGCAGAGGCTGAGACCATGGATGTTGTAAATAGACAAATTGTGAATGTCCTAGGACACACACTAAGGAGTTTTAGTTTACTTAGATGGGGATACAGACATACTGAAGGTTTTTAAACAGGAGGGAGAAAATAATTAGAGCTGTGCATTAGGAATATTCCTCTCACACCTGTGTCCTCTGCAGAGTAGACCTGGGGGAGGAGAGGTGAATTAGAAGCCTGGTCCAATGATCCAGGCAAGAGATAATATGAGACAGAAACAAATTGGTTACTTTGGGAATGAAGGAAGGGCAGATGAATTTCTTCAGCCATTCAGCCAGTGAAATTATTCATTTCTCTAAAGAGATGGATGAATACATTCATTTATGCAGATAGTCAACATGAATTTACCGAGCATTAATCTGTCAGTCTCCAGAAATAAAGTGGAGAAAGCCATGCCCTGCCCTCCTCAGACTTACATTTTAATGGAAGGCACTAACATTTTAAATGTCAGAGGTATTTTTGTTATATGAGGGAGAGATTGAAAGAGGAAGAGAAAATTTAAGGATGATTATGGACCAAAATAAGGAAGTCAATAGGTGGAAAGACTCTTTTCAGATAAAGAAGGGAAAGGAGAAGAATTCGTTTTGTCTTGTTTTTACTTGTTTGTATTTGTGGGGTCTGTGGAATATCTAGATATGAATGACTACTAGATAATGGAAGATTTCGAGCTAGCTAGAGCTTAAGAGAGCAGTCTGGGACAGAGACATGGATATTAGAATTACTCAAGGCAGTGATGGGGGTTAATAACTGTGAAAGTATAAGGAAAGGAAAGGAACAAAAACTAAGCCCTCAGGAACACTTACCTCAAAGATTTCCATAGATAACATCAAATAAAGAGCAATAACTGGGAGAGTGTAGTGATATGGAAGCCAAGGAAGGAGATTAATGATGTAAAATGCTTGGGCGATGCTGATAAACTGGATAAGCCTGTTGAATTTGAAATTAGGAAGTCACTAACAAAGCTGCTTCATTAGAATGGGTGGGGGTAGGATTAAGATTAGAAGGAGTTGAGAGGCATGCAACATTCAAAACCATCCCTCACAGACACCTCAGCCTCTTGTTTCTGGAATGCCCCATAACCTCTTTCATCTGGTTGTAAAACCTTCCAAGGCCTGTCTTCAAATCTGGAAAACAGAGGAGGGAGCATTTAATGAAAAGGGCACATTCTCTCAATGGCAAAATATCTGGGTTCAAACCCTGACTGTCACTTATTAATGCATGACTGTATAAATTTTACTATTAAAAATAATGCTGTGGAGGAATGACGTCAGCAAAATGGTGGCATAGGAAGTTTTGTTACGGAACCAAACTTGGGTCTGCTTGCCAGCACTCAATAAAGCCGATCCCCTGACTTCAGGTGGTGGTGAAGGAAAGTACAGCATTTATTGCAGGGTGTTAAGCAAAGAGTTCAGGACAGCTATTATTCAAAAAGCCTGAACTCCCCAATGGGTTTCAGGAAAGCATTTTTTAAAGGCCAGGTGAGGGAGGGGGGTCACAGAGTCTGTGATCAGCTCATGCACAATTCTCCGATTGGTTGATGGTGAGGTGGCAGGGTGGTGTCACAGGGGTTACCATCATCAATCCTCAGGCTCCAATAGACCTGGGCGCTATGTGGTCATGCTCATCAAGTAGTCAACTTCTTCCATTTTGTGGGGGTTTTAGCATCTGTAAAACAACTCAGGGAAGGTGCATCAGATACTGTTATCTAGGTAGTTCAGAGAGGAGCTAAGCAGAGGACATGGAGGAGGGTCCTGTTCCAGGAAGGCCCCATAGGGTCCTGCTCGTTTAATTTTACCCAGGCTCCTGCCGGCTCCAGAGGCCCCAGACAGCTCCCATGACATCAGACCCCCAGCAGGCTCACAAGAATCAAACAACCTGCCCACCCTGGCATCTGCCTACGCCAGCAGCCCCAAGCACTTCACATGGCTCTATTCACCCTCAGCAGGAGAGCTCCCTGCAGGCTGCTGGAACACAGGCCCCCACTACCCCTCCATCAAGCCCAGGTAGCCCAGTGTAGAGAGACTCCTTCCACATGGGAGAAGGAGAGTAAAGTGAGTGCCCAATTTCACTGCAGACCCCAGAACAGGCCACCCCAGCACCAGACCAACTCCCACAGCCTAAGTGGCTCCTTGTGGGTTCCTGCTAACCTAAGCCCCTCCTCGCCCTGGCCCTTATAGGCTCCAATGGCCTCAGGAGACTCCAGCAACCCCAAATGATGTCCTTGGCACAGGCTTCTGGTGGGCTCCTGTGACTCCAGACCCTGGCTCACCCTGGTGCCTGCCTACTCCAGTGGCCCCAGGTGACTACCACAGCAGGGCTCCCTGCAGGCTCCCAGGAACTCAATCCCCCATCTTACTCCCATACTTGTTGGCTCCAGTGGCCAGAAGCAGCTCCTATGACACTAGGCCCCTGGCAGTCTCACCCTGGTTCCTGCCTGCTCCAGTGGCCCCAAGCACCTCCCAAGGCCCCAGGCAGTTTCCACAGAAAGCTCCCTCCAGGCTCGCAGGAATCCAGGCCCCTGTCTCAACCCAGCACCTACCTTCTCCACCGGCTCCAGGCGGCTTACCTGGTAGGGTTCCCTTCAGGCTCCTGGGAACACAGGCCCCTGTCTCACCCTGGCACCTACCAGCTCCCATGGCCCCAGGCAGTTTCTGTGGCCCCCAACCTCCCAACAGGCTCCCACAAATTCAGTTCCCCAGTTCACCTTGGAGCTTGACAGCTCTAGAGGCCCCAGGCAGCTCCCATGGCTCAAAGCAGCCTCACTGGCTCCAGGCTCTCAGAGGGCCCCTGCAAGTTCAGGCTCCCAACACATCTGGGTGCCAGTCAGCTCCAACAGTCCCGGGCGGCTCAGCACAGTTGGCCACCACAGCTCCAAGCAGCTTCCTCAGCTCTAGGCTCCTAGAAGGCTCCCATGAACCCAGGCCTCTGATCCACTCCAGTGCCTGCTGTCTCCCCTGGACCCAGGCAGCTCCAGTGGCCCCAGGTTTCTGGCCTATTCCAGTGCAGGCTGCCACTTGGGGCATCAGGTTCCAAGTGGGCTCCCATGAATCAACATTCTTGGCTCACCCCAACATCAGCCAATCTCATCACCCCCAGGGGCTCCTGGTAGGCTCCAGTAAACCCAGGCTCCTGGTATGCCCCAGCACCAGCCAGCCCTTGCAGCCCTGGGTGAATCCAGTGTTCTTAGGGTCCCAAACAAAGCCCATGAACCTAGGCTTCAGGAGAGAACCTCTGAACCCAGGGTCCCAGGGGGGCCCAGCACTAGGTTGAGTACTACTTTCCTGAGCTTTCAACCCACCCCAACACCAAGCTGCCCAAGGACTCCAACAGTAAGCATGCTCATGGACACTGCCAGACTGCCCACCCAGAATTGCTGAACAAGCTGACTGGTGAAGGGCTTTCCTGCTAAAGCCTATCTGTAAAGATTGGAAGATGCATCCATGTCCTCAGATGCACAGACACCAAGGAAAGGCCACAATGATTATAAATGATTAACCAAACATGACATCATAAAAGGAAACTAATAAAATTTCAATGACTGACTCCAAAGAAATGGAGATCTATGAATTGTCTGGCAAAGAATTCAGAAAAATCCTCTTAAAGAAATTCAGTGAACTACAAAAACAGAGATAAACAGGTAAATAAAATTAGAAAAAAATGCATAAACAAAATAAGGAATTCAATAAAGAAATAGAAATTATTAAAAATAACCAAGCAGAAATGCTAGAGCTGAAGACTAAAATGACTGAACTAAAGAATTCAATGGAAAGTTTAAACATCAGACTCAGCCAAGAAGAAAAAAGAATTGGTGAACTAGAAGACAGGTCATTTGAAATCATACAGTTGAAGTAGAAAAAAAAATAATAATTTTAAAAAAGTGAAAGAAGACTACTTGAATTATGAGATACCATTAAAAGAAACAATCAATGCATTATTGGAGCCTCAGAAGGAGAAGAGAGAGAGAAAGGATCAGAAAACTTACTTAAAGAAAGAATGGCTGATGGTGCCAATAAAATATTAAAAAACAGCCAAGTGGTATTAAGGACCCAGTTAAGGGCAGCATGAATTTTCATTAAGCCATGTTAGCATGGCCTTTACTTCAACATTCTTGGAATTCTTGATTGAGAACAGAGTAAATGGTGGCTGCCCAGGTTTGGGGGTCAGCAAAGAAGTGTGGGATAAACTCAAGAGGGTCAAAAATTATAGGGATTAGTAAAGCACTGTTGAAATGGTTCCCCATGAGGTCCAACTGAGGAGGATGGTGAAATAAAGCCAATCAGGATGATTAAAGTGATTGTAGACCATGATGAGGACAACAGGAAATAAGCAAATTGAATGTATTCAGTAGATGAGAAGGAGTGGGTATGGGGAAAAGGTCATAGTGAGTTCTGGTTCCTAAATAGAACATTTTTCTTCCTGTGTTTTCTATAAAATATGAATTCTGAAATTTCCCAATACCATATTTTACTTTATGAGAAACAATGGCTTTAGGTAATGTAAAAATGAATGTGGCTCCAGCCACATTAACTTTCTTTCACATTTTCAAATATGCTATACTCCCTGTCACCACAGGACCTTTGCATATACTACCCCTCTGCCTCAGTCAGTGTCACCCTCCCTCACCTAGTTAACTCCTATTCACCTTTCAATTCTTGGTTTAATATGACTTCCTCCAGGAAGACTTCCTTGACCTCTCAGGCAAGGATATGCTTTCATGGTGCTATGTAGCTCTTTTTCCAAGACTTATTACACTTGTAGTTCTAAACCTATTTGTCTGATTATTTGATTACTATCTGGCACAAAGTAAACATTCAGTAGACATTTAGTGAGTAAATTAATAAATTAATGTGATCTTTGAAAAAATATGAGCTATAACAAATTAATTTCCCTGAATTGTTTTTAGCAATAAAAAAGAGACTTTCTTTTATTTTTAACTTGTAAAGTTAATTTATTTTTAAATGAACATAGTAACACGACAACAAAAAAGTCACCTAGTAAAAGTTCTAGAGTCACATGGGATCCACATTAATGACTCAGACGCATGACTTATAATCAGTATGTCAATTAATCCACAAATTAAAAATATACCTCTTATAGAAATGGCTGTTCACACAGTTCTGATACAGTTTCACTATACTTTTAATTTACTTAACATAGCTTTCTTCAAAGATACCACAAAAGTAAACTCAAGCTCAGTTTAACAAGGTATGACTATTATAAAGAAAGGCCTTTAATTTCTCTCTGACTTATTTTCTTTATCAGGATGAAGCCACATGTAAGGTAAAGTCTATATAGGAATCTACATTGTTTGGAAATTTGTGCTAGCTAAATTAGGAAGATAGTCTTAAAAATAAAGGAGTCGTCTAAATTGGTGACATTCATTTTAACTCACTGCTATAGGATTTACTCATTGCCCCATCTATGATTATTTAACTACATATTCCAAATGTTGAAGATCAAAATGAGGTAGAATAGTAAATATTATCTGGTCCTCTTTTAAACAAGAGATAAAACTAATTTTTAAAATGTTTGCAGCTAGCAGATTGGAAAGTCTAAGGGACAATGCAAATAATGGTACAGTGTATGAACTATGTGGCTAGGTGAGCAAATTATCCCCCATTAATAAGCAAGGTATTTATACACTGCATTAATAACTTAGTCATAACATGTATAATTGATACACCAAAATCAATTTACCAAATACTATTTAAAATCAGAAAATGTTAAGGTGTTTTCCAAAAGTCTTAATTTGTCCCAAAAAAGGATTATTCCCTCCAACAAAATCTGTGCAAAATAGAGAATTAAATTAGGTTTCTCCAAAGTGCCTATATAAAATCAAACCAAATGTCTTCACAAGGCACTTATAGAGGAGTATATATGATGCAAAAGTTAATCAAAATAGTTTCAGTAAATGACAATATATAACAAATGATTTGACATTGTTCTTCATTTGCTAGAGTTAAGTAGATGATCTACTGTTAACTATTTGAATTTTGCTATTTAAGATGTATCCTGAAGTGTGTTTGTTTTAACATCCAAAAAGACTGTACTACAAAATACAAAATTTTGCTTTAGATTCTGGACCTGACAAATACTATCATGATTCCTTTATTTCCAATTAATATCCAAGTCCAAAGAGCTCAAGTAAGAAGTAAAGAAAGCTCATTAATTATAGAATTTTTTTTTTCTTATTTTTATTTTATTTTCGGCTGCGTTGGGTCTTCGTTGCTGCACGCAGGCTTTCTCTAGTTGCGGCGAGCAGGGGCTACTCTTCGTTGCGGAACACAGGCTTCTCATTGCAGTGGCTTCTCTCGTTGCAGAGCACAGCCTCTAGGTGCACGGGCTTCAGTAGTTGTAGCACATGGGCTCAGTAGTTGCGGTGCGCAGGCTCTAGAGCACGCGGGCTTTAGTAGTTGTGGCTCGTGGGCTCTAGAGGACAGGTTCAGTAGTTGTGGTTCACTGGCTTAGTTGCTCCATGGCATGAAAGATCTTCCCGGACCAGGGATCGAACCCTTGTCCCCTTTATTGGCAGGCAGATTCTTAACCACTGCGCCACCAGGGAAGTCCAGCTGGTCTCTGAGTTTCTCCAGGAAGTTGTGGAGGATAAACAATTTTATTCTTCTTCTCCCATTTTCGAGATATTTCAAGAGAAGCACTTGTGTGGATATGTGATTGGGGTAAAATGCTGTGAGATAAAAAAGGCCCAAGGCCAGCTTCCCCCTCAGATTCTGCATCCATAATGCATCTGCAATATCAACACAAGCCATCAATTCAGACTCCCACCTCACTCCCTCCTTCGAGACTTTCCTATGTAACAGAGGATTATACCATTTAAATTATCTCCCTGGATCTCCTTTTTGAGAAATGCCTTCAGAGCTTATGATATAAGTTTTTTTTTTAGTTATTCTTTGAGGGTAGAATTGAATTTGGGCAATGGCAAAAGTTATCATTTACCTATTGTGCCTTATGGAAGCCCAAAGTATTAGAAACGTGGCTAAACAAGCAGGGTAACACCATTTGGGTCCCAAACTAAGCCACATTCTTAAAATGAGACTGGGGCTTCCCTGGTGACGCAGTGGTTGAGAGTCCACCTGCCGATACAGGGGACGCGGGTTTGTGCCCCGGTCCAGGAAGATCCCACATGCCGCGGAGCGGCTGGGCCCGTGAGCCATGGCTGCCGAGCCTGCGCGTCCGGAGCCTGTTCTCCACAACGGGAGAGGCCACAACAGTGAGAGGCCCGTGTAACCCCCCACCAAAAAAAGGAAATGAGACATATTCTTGTGTGGCTTATAACCTGCTTCTAAAGAAAATTAGCAAAGGAGTTATACACATGATTAAACATTCCCATAAGGCCATCCAAGTTCCTGGTGCACTGTCTTTTAAAAGTTATATTTCTTTAATGTTACTTATAATATACTTACCTGCTTCACTTGGGACCTGGGAGTTAAATGAATGGTGAACATTAGAATGTATGGCAGATCTCTTTATTTTGTTGATGTGTTTGGAAAACTATAATTCCTCCTATATTACCATCACCAATTACCCTTGTTCCTGACCCTGTATTCTTCAAGCTACTGTAGACTAGGGGCAATGATAGAATCACAATAATAGTGACAAAGCATGGCTCTGCCCCTGCCAGTTCTGTAGAAATGACAACCCCCTACCCCATTAAGACATCTTTCAAATATTTCTCAGAATACACAGGGAGTATTTCCTATGTACCCTGTAGCTACTCTATGGTATTCACGATTCTCCTTCCCCCTAACCTCCTTGCCTGCTCTAACTGTCCTTGACCAGGTATCCTGTTGTCACTAATGCCAGAAAGTCACAGCTATGCCTCTGTTGCACAGCAAAGGATCACTGATGCTGATGACTGACAGTGGCACTGCTTCCAGTTCTGGTGTCTACCCATATCTATATCAAGTCTGCCACTGTCCACTTTGGAGGGTGCTGATGTCTACAATAGGGGCACTGGCTCCTGCTGCTGCTGAAACCACTGGCATGGTCTTCTGTCTCTGTAGGAGCCCCTGGCACCATGACTGCTGACACAGAGCATTCTCATCTACCTAGGAGATTGGAATGAAAACAGCCCTTTTAGCTTTTATTCAATGTCATTGCAGCCTCTCAGGCTAAGTCTCAGGCAGGAGCCCAAATGGCTGGGCCAGAGGACAACCTGCATTTACAGTACATCTACTGAGTTCAGAAAACCGACTCGTCTCGAACCATGGACCACCGTGCTTTTAACCAAGCAAGTGTGCATCTCACTTTGTTTCAGTTAAAGTGCATTCTAAGTTTTGGACATGATGGGTATGTTTACAGCATAGATTGTGGTGACAGTTTCACCAGTGTATACTCATCCCCAAACTCATCAAGTTGTATAGATTAAATATGTACAGCTTTTTGTATGCCAATCATATGTCGACAAAGTGGTTTAAAAAAGAAAATAAATTAAAATTGATAACATCCATTCTATCCCACAGTTCCTTTCAAATAAGCCCCCTGGTGGGCACATTCTATCAGGCCTGATGACCTGCTCAGATGTACATGAATTCTCAGGAAAAAAAAAATGTTTCTGCTACACATCTAGAGTCACATAGTGGCATCAGAATGTTATTTCAGACCTGTGGAAGGAGAAGGGAAGGCATCTGATTAGTGAAATGTTATAAACTATATACCCTTTCAACAAGACTTCACTTTAAAGCTAAGGGAGTTAATATATACAGCTTACCTAAGTGTTATTAGGCTCTGGGGCCAAGGAAATAATTGGTAGATTATTTACACGTGGTAAAATCAAGGCAACAAAACAAATGAAGTTGCATTTATATAAATCCACTAAAACTCTCCTTCACTTGTTCTCAGCTTTTATCAATTTAATAATACTCATTCATTGTAAAAGAATGTAAGTAATGTACATTAAGTGTGTTATATTTAATAACCCTTGTTATGGCTGTGCTTACATAAAATCTACAGATACTACTACTACTACTAATAGCTAATATTTATCTAGCCAGCACATACTACTTGTTAAGCACTATGATATATGTGTAGATTATTTTGCTCCATTCTTATAAACCTTTGAGATAGGTTCTATGATCACTCCCATGTTACATATGAGGAAACTAAGACTTAGAAAAAAACAAGTAAACTTCACAAGGACACAAAGCTTATAAAGAAACCAGGAATCAAACCCAGACAGTCAGACCACAGAGCCTATGCTTGTAACAATTTCCTCTCAAAGTCGATGGGTACTACTGAGGCCTGAGGTACAAGAACAAAAGGTGATGAGCTCTTACCCTGATGGCCTAGAATGGATTATTTCCAGACTTTCATTGGCCTGCTATGGTGGATTATTTTATTACAGATTGATGCTCCCACTGAAGACAACTAGAATACATATTTAAAAATTTCTTGGTGGCATTTCAGAGGTGCCGAGACAATTAGGACTTGAGAGAGCAAGACCTCAGAAAAGTTAAGCACAGAGAGTTGAACCAACAAGCAGATTTTCCCTTCAGGGTATTTGCCTATTCTAGGTATAGACGACAGACTGACAAGGCAGAGGGCTGTAGTTAACAGGCAGAGATGTCAACAAAGCTTTTGGGAAAAAATGGATTTGGGGCTGTCAAGGGAACCAAGACTTTAGGGACCAACATCCCAGATAGAAGAGAGACAAAGAAAAGTGAGCCTGACATTCTGCTCTTTTCCATCTTGAGGATTTGCTGAGTTCATCACCTGTGCAGGGCAGCAGGCTAGGTAAGAAGTAGAAACTGCTGAAAAGTGGAGCCACGTTATCAAGTAATTTCTTAGCTCTGCATTCTCACAAAGGGGGAGAGCTCCTAATAAACAGAGCTGCTCTCAGTTGAGATCCACAAAGAGCTGCACTCCTGGCCTCTAGGGGCAAAATAGAGATAGACTGAGACTCAAAAAAATATCCTGCAACCAAGCTCAGTCCCTGATTGGATGAAGGTGAGCTGTCCTTAAATAGCCTGAGGACTAGAGGTTAGGGTGAACCTGCTCTAGAGGAAGATAACGTCATCCAGAGTCTCTACAATTTTTCATATACAACGTCCAAGCCCTTTTTCATTCAGTGTCCAGCAATTTCTCAAACATAAAGTCTAGCATTCAATCTGGTAGCAGAGAAATCATCCCTTATCAAAAGACATAAATTCAGGAAAGGTTGAAGAACAATGGAAAGATTCATATCTTGGTAAATGTAAATTAATATTGACTATACAAAAAGTTAATAATGAAGTCTTGCGTGGTCAAAAATATATGTACGTAGAGTTAAGAAGCATCACAACAACAGGAAAGACTGAAAGGGATCAATGAGCTTAAGCTAGTATCAGGTCATGACATTATCAAGGAAGGGGTAAAAGTATTAATTTATATTAACTGTATGAAGTCAACAATTTGTATTGCAATCTCTAGGTAGTGGTTCTCAAATTTTTGGTTTCAGGGCTCCTTTACACTCCTAAAATTTATTAAAACCCCCAACGAGCTTTTGTTTTGTGAGTTATATTTGTTGACACTTACCATATTAAAAATTAAAACATGTTCAGGTCTTTCATATTCTTGCACTCTTTTGTCTACTTATTTTATTGTTTATTGAGTAAATTATCTCCCATTATGAAAGTAGTTCTCTGTATTTTTTTTAGTTCCTCCAGATTTGTATTCTATTTATTCTGAAGCAATGAGTATAAATTGGGACAACTCTTGGAAAACTGATTGGCAGCATGTACTATATTTGAGCATAATGTATACCTTATTATCCATCAATACCACTCTTAGGTATTTACCCAACAAAAATGCATATACGTGCAATCAAACACTTGTAGAAATATATTTATAGTTACTCATTTAGATAGTCCAAAATTAGAAACAACCCAAATATCTAGCAACAATAGAATGGATAAATAATTTGTGGTGTATTCATACTATGGAAAACTATTCAGCAATGAAAAGTCATAAACTCCTGTTACACAAAAATACAATGTGTATGAATCTCACAAACATAATGTTGCATTAAAGAAGCTGGACACAAAAAGAATATGTATTCTATGGTTCTATTTATGTAAAGTTCAAAAGCTTGCAAATGCAATCTAAACTGATGGAAGTGTAAATAATAGTTAAATTTGGAGGTGGATAATCACTGGGAGAGGGTTTGAGGGAGGCTCTAGGGCTCTGGTGATGTTTTATGTCTTAAATTTGGTGATGATTACCTAGGTGTGTTTACACTGTGAAAGTTTCTTAAGCTGTACACATATAATTTGTGTACTTTTTTGTATGTTTGTTATGCTTTGATACAGAAGTTTAGGGGAAAAAAATAAAAATCTTTATCTCCAGCCCAGACTCCTCTCCTCAGCTCTAGGCATCTGACATCTCCACTAGTATGTTTCTTGGGTAATTCTTAACACATTCAAACCCATACCCATCATTTTCCCTTCCTTCTTTCAAATCTGTTCCTCCTACGATATTGCTAACCCAAGTGAATGGCATTCCTACCAGCCCATTTACCTAAGACAGAAACGTGGGACTCAACTGACTCTCCTCTCTCATAATACCCTATGCAGTGTCATTCAATTTCTTAACAAAGTCTTTTCACGTCTTACGTCCTGAATCTATCTGGAGTCTGCTCCTCTTTTCCATTCCCATTTAGTTCCTTGCCCTACATTCAAGTCTCAGCATTTCTCATTTAGACTTTTGAAAGCCTCCTAAACTGATCTCTGAGCCCCAAGCATGTGGTCTTACTAATTCACTCTCCACTCTTAGCATGAGTGACCTTTCTAGGACACAAATCTGCTCATGACATTTTCTTACTTAAAATCCTTCAACAATTCTCCATTGCTTTCAGTACAGTGACAAAGCACCTTACCATTGCCTAAAAAGCACAACCTATCCCCAGCCTAATGCTCCAACCTCATCTTGCATGACTGTTCATGACCCCCTCCCACCAACCCCAGAACTCTCAAGCCACTTTCTCATAAGAACCTTGTCCTTTAGCTGTAGTGAGCTACAATGTGTTTCCCAAATTCATTCTTCTTTCTTCTTTTGTCTTCTGTGCCTTTCAACTTATTCTTTAGTTGGGCTGAAACACCACCCCTCTCCAAAATCTCAACATCATTCTCCCTTCTTCCAACTTTCAGCTAACTCTTAGCTTATCAAAAACTCTGCTCTTCCTGAAAGCCTTTCTTTCTCCCTAGTCTGGATTAGGTGCCCATCTACTGGACTCCATAGCCCCTGTAGCATTTACCATACTGTTATCATTACCATATGTTCACATGCCTGTCTGTTTCACCAGACTGAGCTCATGGAGATCATACACGAATTTTGTCTTGACGATCACTTGACTTCCAGCATCTAGATCAGTGCCTGCACACAATAGGTTCTCAATAAATATTTGTTGTGTCTCTGCTACTCCCAGGCATCTATCATGTGTCCCTCTTTCCCAAGTGCCATGTTTTTTACTTTTAACTTTTTGGAGTGCCGAGGTGGGAGACATTGTGTTATGCATTTTATAAACATTGTTGTATTTAATCTTCTCAATTACTCTATGATGTAAGTTCTACCATTGGGTCCATTTTATAGATTAGTGAGCTGATGCTCAGAAAAGTTATGAAGCATTCTTGACCCACCCCCAGAAAAAAACTCCACTTGAATCTGATTAAGACACTAGCTATAACTGTCAACTTACAGAAAATAGAGAGAGCAGAGGGACATGTTAAAGTACACCATGAGGATGAAATCAGCAAAACCCAGAATCTGGGAAACTCTGAAGAATAAACAAATCAGCTCCTTCAATAGATAAGTTTCAAGAACCAGAAGGAAAGTGGAAGGAGAACCCATAGATTAAAGAGACTTAGAAAACATACAAACGATCATAATATGTAGATCTTATTATCAGAATTCAAAGAAACAAATATGGTATGTGTCATACAATTTGACATTTGAATGCTTGTTGGCTATTTGATGACATTAAGGAATTAATGTTAATTATTCAGGTGTACTAATTGTGGTTCTATTTATTAAAAAATTCTTATGTTTTAGAAAATCATACTAAATATTTGCAGATGAAATGACATGATGTCTGAGTTTCAATTCAAAACAATAGGGAAGGGAGACAGTGGTTGAGGGTATTAATGGTACGAGATTAGCCATGAATTGATAATTGCTGAAGCTGAGTAATGGGTACATGGTAGATCATAATACTATTATCTCTGCTTTTGTATGTGTTTGAAATCCTCCATAATAAAAATTTTAAAACAGCAACATCTAAAGAAAATTTGATAGAGAACCTAGCTCTTCACTAATACAGTTGGTTATCTGTGTTTATAGACATTTAATGCCTTTTGGATATTTTTCTTCCATCTAAATTGAAGCCAATAGACTTCAAGTGCTAATGAGTTACTTTTAGCTCTGCAGGTCCAAGAACTTGTCAATGAATTTGTAAGCACCCCCTAAAAGCTAACAGATAATAGACTTCACCAAGCCATATTTTAACTCAACCTTTACACCAGGTGCCCACATGCTTCACTGACCTCCGGCCCAAGCATACCTCTTAGCTCTTTTGATCACACAATGCCTTGCCTAACATGTTGATTCTTTTCTTAGGTTAAAGAAGTACAAATGAAGTATAAGTAATTAACAGATGACTAGATCGTTTCCCCAGCTTCCCCTTCAGTAATCCCGCAAGCAAGCTACATGAACAAGATAGCATCCAAAGAAAGAGTACAAGGAGTCAGCAAGTCTGCACACAGTGAAAGATGACAAAGACTCTGACCCCCTCCCCAAATGATTAACTGAGACTAGCTTCCTCTTTTCCCCTTTAAAATCTTTTATGGCCGAGCAGAATCTTTGGAGCTGCTTCTGGGACAAAAGTCTGCCTCCTCCCCAGGTTGCCGGCCTCCTGAATAAAGCAACCTTTCCTCTTCCAACTAACACTTGTCTTTCAGGTGGTAAACAGCCAAAACTTGAGTTCAGTAACAGATTCGGAATTTCATCCCAACTCATCCCAAGTCTCCGGTCTTTAGCAGAGAGGTTTTGATCTTGCAGGTATTGGTGTAAGTTATTTTAGTGAGTGAGTTGTGCAGTCGTTTAGTAGAAGGTGGACAAAATCTTTAGATAGGGATTTCTGCTGATATACATTTATGGAATCAATGAAGAGTCAGCTCTTACTGTGGGAGGATGATAATTAAGACACTATCCCAACTTCTCTGGCAGCTTATAATATAGCAATGAAAACAAGAAACATGAACAAATCGTGCAAAAACAAAGCCACTAGTATGGAGAATGTACAAGACCAGAGGGAGGAGAGACTCTAGGCAGGGAGATCACCTGAAGGAATGCCACAATAATCCAGGTAAAATATAACGACGAGCTGATGGCTGGACAGTGATAGTGAGTAATGGAGAGGAGGGAATAAGTTCAGGGCAGGGATGTGCTCTCCCTAGGTGTCATCTTCCTTGAGCCTCAGCAACATTGGCTTTCCTCAACACCCCGACTCACATACTTTAGTCTCCTTACTTCCTGTTTCAATGCAGGGTCCTGGAGTGTGTATAGCCAACAGTGCTCATTTTGCTTTGCTAAAACGTGTCAAGGTGCAGAAACACTCCAGACCCTAAGGTATGACACTTCTCAGGGCACATTAAAGACACTTTGCCCCTTTTTGGGTGTAAAAGGCATCCCCTTGAGGAACTGTGGCTAGAGTCAGAGGAGGGGGCCTGTAACAACTGGGGGTCTTCGAGATCCCTAAGAGAATACCAACATTAAATAGCCACTGACCCCTTCCCCCAATCCCATGCGATTCACTGGCTGCTAAAGTAAGATGAAGTGATGCCGAGCAATGTAGTCTCACACTGACATTCTGTCTATTTCTAGAGCATTCCAAGTTCCTCACCACTTCAAGCCCTTTCAACATAAACACTGTAACTGGAAAGCTTTTCAGCAGGCTCTTCATCTGTCTCACTTCTCATTTTTCAGATCTCAGATTAGAAGTCACAACCTCCACAGAGGCCTCCCGTCATAACTCTAAATCAGGTGGCCCTAATCACTAACAAAACACCCTTTTAAAATATACTTTTTAGCAGCAATCCCCTTCTGAAATTAGTCTATTCCTCTATTCTATTTCTTGTCCTTTTTGTCTCTCTCCCCTGTCAAAACGTCACCTTCCTAAAGGCAAAGAAACCATGCCAAACTTTTTTTCTGTTTTATCTGCATTGCCTTGTAGTGTTCAATAAATATTTGTTGAATAATTGAGTCAATATTTCGGTTTTCTTTTTTTTTTTTTTGCGGTACGCGGGCCTCTCACTGCTGTGGCCTCTCCCGTTGCGGAGCACAGGCTCCGGACGCGCAGGCTCAGCGGCCATGGCTCACGGGCCCAGCCGCTATGCAGGATATGGGATCTTCGCGGACCGGGGCGCGAACCCGTGTCCCCTGCATCGGCAGGCGGACTCTCAACCACCGCGCCACCAGTTTTCTGATTAACCTTTGTAACTTAATGGGAGCCATCACCAGTTCTGCCTTTGACTAGCTTCTTAACAATGGCTCAATCAATAAGGTATTAAATGTTTGCTTCTAATCATGATGAGATCTGTGAGGTCTTTGCATTAAAAGCCTTGCTCTTCAAAGTGTCTATTGAATTCACAGTACTATAGTCTTCTGAATACTTAAGAAATAAACCTTTGGTTGAGCTATTTGCCATATGTCAGTGGTTGTTCTCAGCCAATGGTATCCAAAGTTGCTTTGGCTACCATTACAACTTAGGAATATTAAAGAATATATAGAATATAAAGACATTCGAGAGTTTATATTCTAAACTCTCCATGGGCCCAGCACATAGCTCAGCAGCAAAGTAAATACATTGCAGAGGCATTCGAAGTCCATAGTTCAGCTCATGCTTTCCCTCTCCTCAGTCTAGTCTGCAACTTTGCCATCTGGCTTCTACTTAATCATCAACAAAACACCTCAGAGAAGCTTTTATACTTAATTACTATTTGCATTTTGATTAAGAAACCATTGTTAAGAAGTAAAAAAGCAGAGAGAAGTTGTAAGTAATAACTGGTCACACAATCCCCAAAGCAGCTAGGAAAGTTCCTCTAGTGTGTTTCAGGCTTTGGTAGTTACCAAATCAGAGTCCCTCTCCCTCCTCTGTCTCCACTGAAATAGAGCAAAAGGGCAGAAGTGTTAAACCCTGCTATTTTTTTTTTTATTTGGTTATGGTCAGAAAACATACTTGATTGATTTATTGATTGATTGATTGATTTGGGTGCGTTGGGTCTTCTTTGCTGCACGCAGGCTTTCTCTAGTTGCGGCAAGCGGGGGGGCTACTCTTTGCTGCGGTAGGTGCGCTGGGGTTCAGTAGTTGTGGCACTCGGGCTCTAGAGCGCAGTCTCAGTAGTTGTGGCGCATGGGCTTAGCTGCTCCGCGGCATGTGGGATCTTCCTGGACCAGGAAGTGAACCCGTGTCCCCTGCACTGGCAGGCAGATTCTTAACCACTGCACCACCAGGGAAGTCCCTAAACCCTGCTATCTTAAGACTGAACCCCACAGCACATGATTTTTCCGATAGCCCCATTTACTTCTTAAGAGGCCACTCCTTGTTTTGAAAATTCTTTCCTCCCAGAGTACCCTTAGAAATTCCTGGTGCCAGGGACATAGCGCCAGTCTATTTGTCAACAGCTCAACAATCCAGCGTTAGTGTTTTGAGTTTCGGTCTAAGACCAAATAAAGCTGCCCTCCCATTGCCACATCCTCAGTGCCCGGAAGGCTTATACAGATAGAATAAAGGCAGGCATTCTAGGATCAAACGAGGTCACATATTGAAATTTGTTTCAAAAAGTATAAAGTAATTACAAAGTAATTTGTTTCTGTAATGGACACACAGATTCTCCTAGGTAACACTCAAGATAGGCTAGCAGGTATTTGTATTAGATACATTGTAAGTCAAACCACGGAAGAACTTAGGTAAACATGTGTGTACTTGGGTTTTTGTATTCTATTCTGGTTACAGAATCACACAAAATCAAAGGCCAGCTCATTGGTGGTCTGTGGACCAGCAACGTTGGCATCACTTTGGATCTTGTTTTAAATGCAGAATTACAGGCCCCACCCCACACCTACTACATAAAAGTTCCGGGAGTCCTGCTTAACCTAGTGGATATCTTTAGGAGCATTTTTTTTAAAAAAACATCTTTATTGTAGTATAATTGCTTTACAATGGTGTGTTAGTTTCTGCTTTATAACAAAGTGAATCAGTTATACATATACATATGTTCCCATATCTCTTCCCTCTTGCATTGTGTTCTTCTCAAACTTTAATGTATGGGAACTACCTGGGTACTTGTAAAAATTCAGCTAATGATTCTCCCGTAGGTCTGGGGTGGGAACTGGCATCTCCTGTAGGAGCACTATTAAATATTCAAGAATGTCTTTTATGTTAGCTAACGCTACAGAATAAAAGCACCTTCAAGTTGGTGCCTCTCAGAGAAGTACCTTTTCTTTAGCCCTGGAGTAAGCTTGCTGTTGGGATGTGCTTGAGAGAAAACAGCCAAGAAACCTCCCAGTGACCATTCTTTTTTTTTTTTTTAAAGCTTTTTTTACAAACATTGTCTCACCGCTTACTTTATGCACACATTTAGTTTTATTGTAACAAAGCAACTTGTACACATTTTTTTTAAATTAATTAATTTATTTATTTTTGGCTGTGTTGGGTCTTCGTTTCTGTGCGAGGGCTTTCTCTAGTTGCAGCAAGCAGGGGCCACCCTTCATCGCGGTGCGCAGGCCTCTCACTGTCGCGGCCTCTCTTGTTTCGGAGCACAGGCTCCAGACGCGCAGGCTCGGTAGTTGTGGCTCACGGGCGCAGTTGCTCCGCGGCATGTGGGATCTTCCCAGACCAGGGCTCGAACCCGTGTCCCCTGCATTGGCAGGCAGATTCTCAACCACTGCGCCACCAGGGAAGCCCCGAGTGACCATTCTTGATGACCGAATTTGGAATACCAAGTAGACAGATACGTTAACTGAAAAAAAAAAAAAGCGCAACCTAAAAGTTGAGAATTATGTTTTATTCAGCAGAATTTCTGATGACTTCAGCCTGGAAGACAGCCTCTCAGAGAGCTCTGAGGGACTGCTCCAAAGAGGTAAGGGAGGAGCCAGGATATACAGGGGTTTTACCATTTCCAAGGTGAATTCGTTCTTTACTATGCTGCTATCGTGGTTATATCATAAACTTATAAACCACAGCCACAGCTATTTTAGAAGAATGAGATAAACCAATTCCTCTAAAATTAGCTGTCGCAGAGATCCAAGAGAAAAGATCATCCTCTTGAATGTTAGTTCATGACACGTCCTAAAAATGAGAGATTCCTGTGGGCTTTTAAAAACTGTGATTTATGCAAATGGGTATGAGGGGTTTTTTGTTTGTTTGTTTTTTGCAACAGGGTGGGTGTAGGGTGGGGTGATGAAAGTGCTGTAAAATTTTTTGTGGTGCTGGTTGCACAACTCTTGAATATACTAAAATCCACTGAATGTTATACTTTAAATGGATGCATTATGTATCAGTAAAGTTGTTATTTATTTAAAAAACTGTCATTCAAGCATCTTCAATAATTCATCTATATACAGATTGTCACAATTTCAAAATTCCTAAAGAAGTCTTTTTTAAGCCACGTTTTGAAGGTAATTGAGGATAAAGATATTGTCTTATCCCTTATTCCAGAGATAATTAAAATATGTTAAAATTAACTTTGAGAAAACTCATTAGAATGTAAAATCTATATAAGAATAGATCACTTACAATTTATATCCCCAGAAATAAGTGACAAGGTTTGACACAGCTTAGCTGAAACTAACCCACAGATCAGAGCTTTCAGTCAGAATTTTGAAAGTTGTTTTTATAGATCATAGAATATTGGAGCTTGAAGGGACCTTAAAGAAAGTCTAATCCAATCCTCTCATTTTCCAATGAGAAAACGTAGAGGAGAAAAAAGAGTAGCAACTCATTAAAAGAGACACATAAATTCATGGTAGAGTAAGAGTAGAACACAGACTTCCTGACTTTGGTCTGAGGTTCCATACAGGGAGTTGGATCCCAGCAACACAAAGCAGGGAAGCTTCCAGCATACTATGGTCATGAAATCGAACAAAAGATCTGGTCCCTGCTCACATCTCCTCCATTTTGTTCCTCTTACAAACCATAGGGCTTTTTTTTTTCGCTTTCTGTTTCTTCTGCCTAGAAAGCTCCTCCCCCAAATGAATCTTTGTGTGACTGGCTGCTACCGAACACACACATCTCTTTAAGTGACAATTCTTTAGAGAGGACTTTCCTAAATACCTTATTTCAAGTAGCCACTAGCCCATCTTCTTCTATCACAGCACTGACCTAGTTCTTTAGTGGTTCTTATCGTTACTGTCATGTTCATTTGTTTGTGCTTTTCAAAAATTAATGCAGCTCTCCCCCACTAGACTGTATCTTTATCAGAGCAGAGCTCCTGGCACATAGTAGCTGCTTAATATATACATGTCAAAGGAAGAAATAAATTTCTGAAGTACTTCCTGAGTAGGCTCCCTATTGCCTGATGCCTAAATTCTATAATGCCCTATTTTGATTTCCCAGGAACCAGGAAAAGCGTAGACACAATGGGAGTCATGAACAGGAGAGGTTGCCCTACCTGAGATATCCAGGAGTAAAACAGATTCAGAGAGGTAAGTAAGCTAAGCTGAAGTCCTTAGAGAATCACCTTGATATATAATGGTCAGTTGAGGTTGACAAATCCAAAGGGCAGGAACAGCATGAAAAATGTGAAACAAGTCAAGAATCAGTAATAGTGGTGTAGGAATGGAAAGGCAGGCAAGTCCAGAGAGATGCATGGTAGTTCCTATGTGAATGCTGAAAATGGGGCTTAACTTTATTGGTTTAGGGGCATGTGATGTGTGAGTGTGTAAGATTGAATTAAAGCTACAGGGTCAGGACTAAAATGAACCATAATTCTTTTTTTTTTTTAAAGAAATTTATTTATTTATGGCTGTGTTGGGTCTTTGTTGCTGCGCGCGGGCTTTCCTTTTAGTTGCAGCGAGCGGGGGCTACTCTTCACTGCTGTGTGCAGGCCTCTCATTGCGGT
Organism: Tursiops truncatus; assembly: GCF_011762595.2. NCBI lineage: Eukaryota > Metazoa > Chordata > Mammalia > Artiodactyla > Delphinidae > Tursiops > Tursiops truncatus. The sequence continues at coordinate 31,056,121 of NC_047055.1, forward strand.
GGCTTCTCTTGTTGCTGAGCGTGGGCTCTAGGTGCGCGGGCTTCAGTAGTTCTGGCGCATGGGCTCAGTAGTTGTGGCTCGCGGGTTCTAGAGCACAGGCTCAGTGGTTGTGGCACATGGGCTCAGTAGTTGTGGTTCACGGGCTCTAGAGTGCAAGCTCAGTAGTTGTGGCACACGGGCTCCGTGGCATGTGGGATCTTCCCGGACCAGGGCTTGAACCTGTGTCCCCTGCATTGGCAGGCGGCTTCTTAACCACTGTGCCACCAGCGAAGCCCTGAACCACAATTTTAAAAGATTCATTTCCCTCCCAACTCCCACAGTGGATTGGCAGTGTGAGATTATGTTAAAGTTAAGAACACCAGTTAGGGTCACTCCTTACCTTTGGCAGCCGTTTGACTATAGAAGTTCCATAATAAGAAATGCCATATTTTATTCATCACTGCCCCTCACACTGTGCTATGCACATAGTAGATGCTGAATAAATATTTGTTAATTGAATAAACAATTGAATGAACGAACTGCTGTTCAGCAGGGGCCACCACGACAATACTCTAAAATGTTCATGGGGAAGGTGCAGAGTGTAAATTGACTCAATCTTTGGAAAGATTTTTCCTTCTTTAAAGGTCAAGTTATACCCTGTAGTACATTTGAACACTGCATGCTAGCTATGACTCACTTCTTGGCCTGCACCATCTTTGGGTGTCTGCCCTCCTTTCCCATCTGAACCTCTTTCAATCTTTCTATCCAGCTTTCTAAGAGGGTGTGGCCCTTCCTCACTCGAAAGTATGCTTTTCCTGGAGGGGGCATAGACAACTATCTAGAAATGATCCGTAGACTTAACTAAGCTATGAAAATAAATACTAGTTGTCCTGAAGCACAATGAATATCAAATTTGAAATAACACATAGCCCTTTAGAGGTCTATCTGTGTTATAATGATGAATATTCTCCCCCCCTCCGGCCCCCCCTTTCTGTCCCTCTCCATCAATTCTGAAGCTCTGGAAGAGAAATAGCTAACAAAAAATTACTGTCCCTTGGAAGTAGTGATAGAGTTAGATTGTTTTTACTTACTCCCAGCACTGGGGGAAATATGAACCTACTTATTTCAATCCATTTTCTTAAGATAGATCAGGTGTGACTCTCTTCCTGTCTCCAAACAAGTTTTTAGAATGAATTCAAAAGGACTGACAGTTTACACTGGTTACACAGTTCAAACGGCCCCTCTAGGCCTTGAGGGCCATTAAAAGGAGCAATCCCCTGGTGGGAATTGTGTGGAGAAGTATGTTAGCATATGAGGAAGGAGAAGGAAAGATAATATATATTTATCAAGCTGCTATTATGAGAAAGTTTCACATGTATTATCTCATTTAATCTCCACAAATACTCAATGCCATAGGTAACTCTATTATTTCCATTTTCCAGATGAGAAACTGATTGTTTAGAGAAGTTCATTTGGGACTTTCCAGCCAAGATGGAATGTTAAGGATGGGATTTACCCTCCCACTTAAAACAGCCACAAAAACAAAACCAGACAAAAATACATGAAGAAATAGTTTTTAAGACACTGGGTATCAATCAACGAAGGACAGTGATAACTGAGATGGGAAACAAATAAGGTGAGCCCTATAACTGTCCCAACTTACTATCTTAAGATATTTTCTGAGCTATGGCATAGAGAGTGGGAATTGAGGCAAAGGCAGTGGACTCCCTTGGTTAAACAGGTGCAGCTGTAAGTTCTGTGACAGTAATGTAGCTATAGAGTTCAGAGAACAGACTACCAGAGAGGAGAGAGCTGCACAGAGAGCTCTGGAGATCTGCAGAGGGCTGCCTTTAAGTATTCAGCACAGTAGTTATTGGTACGTGTGTGAGGAAACTAACCAAGGCTGGGAAAGAACCATCTGAAAAAAATTAGGAGAAACTGCCTCGTGCTCACACAGGGCTGGAAATAGTACCTATCCCCACCATCCAGACTGGAAAAACTCATAATTCATGAGTACTGGGCAGAGTATACAGAAGGGTCATTCCTGAGTAGTGGGAAATAAGTAGCCCTAGACTGAACACTGCTCCAGAACTACCTAACAAATCATCAAAGCAAGACCCAGAAGGATAAAAATATTTCCAAGTAAATTAACTGCATCATAGAACAAGGCTCAGGAATATTTATAGAAATACAAAAATAGGGATTTCCCTGGTGGTGCAGTGGTTAAGAATTCGCCTGCCAATGCAGGGGACACGGGTTCGAGCCCTGGTCCGGGAAGATCCCACATGCCGCGGAGCACCTAAGTCTGCAAGCCACAACTACTGAGCCTGCGTGCCACAGCTACTGAAGCTCACACGCCTAGAGCCCATGCTCTGTAACAAGAGAAACCACCACAATGAGAAGCCCGTACACCACAACAAAGAGTAGTCCCCGCTCGCTGCCACTAGAGAAAGCCTGCACGCAGCAGCCAAGACCCAACGCAGCCATAAATAAATAAATAAATTTATTTTTAAAAAAATTACAAAAAATATCCAGCAGTCATCAAGGTGAAATCACAATGTCTGGCATCAAATCAAAGATTAACAGCCGTGAAAAGAGGCAGGAAACATGATCCAAAATGAGGAGAATAATCAGTCAAAACTGACCCAGAAATGACACGTATGCTAGAATTAGCAGAGAAGGACATTAAAACATTTGTATAACTGAATTTAATATGTTCAAAAAGTTAAGTAGAGACATAGATGATATTTTTAAAAAGACCTACATCAGGGCTTCCCTGGTGGCGCAGTGGTTGGGGGTCCGCCTGCCAATGCAGGGGACGCGGGTTCGTACCCCGGTCTGGGAGGATCCCACATGCCGCAGAGCGGCTGGGCCTGTGAGCTGTGGCTGCTGGGCCTGCGCGTCCGGAGCCTGTGCTCCGCAGCGGGAGAGGCCACAGTGGTGAGAGGCCCGCGTACCGCAAAAAAAAAAAAAAAAAAAAGACCCACATCAAATTTCTGCAGATAAAAACTCCAATGTGTAGAATTAAAAGTATGCTGCATGGGATTAGCAAAATTATACATTGCAGAAGAAATATTAGTGAAATTAAAGGCATAGAAATAGAAACTCTTCAAAAGGAAATACAGAGAGTAAGAAGAAAAAGTAAAGAAATAAACCTATGGGGTAGCTTGATTGGCCTAATATACATGTTCAGAGTCACAAAAAAACAGAGAGAAATGAGTGGCAGAAAAAAAAAGAAATATTGGCTGAAAAAATTCCAAATTTGATGAAAACTACAAATTCACAGACACAAGAAATCCAATGGGGCTTCCCTGGTGGCGCAGTGGTTGAGAGTCCGCCTGCCGATGCAGGGGACGCGGGTTCGTGCCCTGGTCCAGGAAGATCCCACATGCCGCAGAGCGGCTAGGCCCGTGAGCCATGGCCGCTGAGCCTGCGCGTCCGGAGCCTGTGCTCCGCAACGGGAGAGGCCACAACAGTGAGAGGCCAACATACCGCAAAAAAAAAAAAGAAATTCAATGAACTACAAACACAAGAAACATGAAGAAAACTATACCAAGCCATATTATGGTCAAATTGCTTAAGACTAGTGATAAGGAGAAAATCTTAAAAGTGCCCAGAGAAAAAGAACTTGCTATATACAGAGTAACAAAAATAAGGATGACAGTGAATTTCTCATGGGAACCAATCAAAAAAAGAAATTGTGTAGCAATATCTTTAAAGTATTGAAAAAATGTATCTACCTAGAATTCTACCCCTGGCAAAAATATCTTTGGAAAAAAAAAGGCAAGTATAGATACTTTCAGACATACAAAAGCTGAAATGATTCATCACCAGGAACCCCTCACTACAAGAACTGTTAAAGGACCTCCTTTAAGCAGAAGGAAAACCATACCAAATATAAATCTGAATCTACACAGAAGAACGAAGAGCAGCAGAAATGGTAACTACATGGGAAGAAAGAGAGAGAGGGAGGGAGGGAGGGAGAGAGAGAGAGAGAGAGAGAGAAAGAGAAAGAGAAATCTGCTGAAGATAATTGACTGACTGTTTAAACAAAAGTAATAAAAATGTCTTGTGGAGTTAAAAACATACATAAAAGTAAAATGCATGAAAACAATAACATAAAGGCCAGGAGAGAAGAAATGGAGGTATACTGTTCTAAGATCTTTATTAATATATGTAAAACAGTATAATATCTCTTGAAGGCAGACTGTGATAAGTCAAGGGTGTAAACCATATATCCTAAAACAACCACTAAAATCACAAAGAGTTAATAAGCCAAAAAGGGAGATAAAAATGAATCATAATGTACTCAATTGATCAAAAGAGAAAGGCAGCAAGGAAGGAAAAAGGGAACAAAAGAACAGATGGGGGAAATAAAAAACAAATAAGATGATAGACTCAAATCTGACCATATCAGTAATCCCATTAAATGTAAATAATATAACACTCCAATTTAAAGACAGAGATTGTCAGATTGGATTAAATAGCAAGATCCAACTATATCCTGCTTACAAGAAATGCACCTTAAATATAAAAATACAAATAGATTCAAAGGATTGAAAAAGATAGTCCACATTACTGCTGTTCAAAAGAAACATGGAGTGGCTATATTATTAGGCAAAATATATCACAGAACAGAGAGCTTCATCTATTTGCTCAAGGTCACATACCTTATAGTAGTCTACCCAGGATTCAAGCTCTGATCTTATTTCAGAGACTGCTCTTAGCATCACAGTATATACCAAGGCACCTTTTGTAAACTGTTTGTCAGAGATCGGTAGTTGAACACTCTCAAGAAGAGAATCACACATACAGACACACCCACCACACCACCCCACCCCTCCCACATACACACACACACACACACACACACACACACACACACACACACTGGTCCAAAGAATACCAAGTTAGGGGTAATAGGACAGACTTCCTTTTTAACCCTGACTCTGCTCTTGATTACCTGTATAAGCATGAGTGCATTATTTAACCTCTCTGGGCCACAGTGATCTGATCTTTCCAATCAGATTAAGATCTTGGATCATATCTTTCCGAAGAATTTATGTGTAGCCATTGCCACAGCCAGTATTCGACCCTGGTCTAAGACCTGCCTTCCCCGTAGCTCAGGGCTTGGCACCAGATACCAAGAAGACACCATGCAGGAGACTATACTGACTATACTCACTATGCTACATAAGAGGTTCTTAGGAACCCAGAATATTGGAAGAAGGGGTGAGAGCTGGTGAAGCACTGGAGGGATGCAGGGGTCTGGAGACGGAGTTGGAAAAGGCAAAGTTTATGGTCTTGGAAAGGGTCCTGCTAGGGTTGTACTGGGGCGATGCTGAATTCTGCCTTGCAGCAGGCCTTCTCCAGCCGGGACAATGATGCATTTGAAGTTCATTTCCTGACTCCCAGCCAGTCTCAGACTTGGATCAATGATCTCCCAACCCCCTCCAGTCCCAACAGGCCTTTGAGAATTAGGCCGAGGATGTTGCAATATCTGTGGAGAAAATTCAGCTACACGTTGAATAACAGTCTTGAAATATGTCACTGCATCAGACTTGGGCCATTTGAGTACTTTTCTGGATATGTGTACAACGGACATCAGGCATATTCATTCAACCAATATACGTTTGCCTTAAGCACAGACACAGAGAGAGTATTTTCAAGGTTTTTTTCCGCAGAAAGGGCTGTTTGAACATAATATTTTGAAAAATCATTAGTCCTGCCTAGCAGATTCAAGTTTCTGTCCCAGGGACCATTTTTATTATCTGTTCAACAGTACACACTTTTGTTTCTTAGTTCTGTGAACAAGCCACAATAGCTTTCTCTAAAGCAAGTCTTACCGTCTTACCTCTGTCTATGGCCACCTCTAACTTGCTGGCACTGCTTCTCAAAGGTATCTATTGTTACCTGTTCCTACTCCTGGGCCTCTCATTTTCCAACGCTCATGGAAAAAAGTAAAAGGCAGACTAATCTACTGCTTTTACCAGTTTTTCCCAGTATAATCGGGTGATAGGTAGGGAGGAGAAGAAATAGAGTATTCATGGAGCCACAAGCGCAAATCATAGGAGCCTGGAGTAACAGCACACCGTAAAAGACCTTAGAGTTTATCTAGTCCGACTCACCTCATTTTATAGACGAAGGCCTAAAGAAGCCTTGTCCAGAGTCACACAGTGAATTTGTAGTCGAGCTAGGACTGGAATTCGGGTTTCCTAACGCATCAAAAATATATATTGATTTTGTCCAGTTCATCCTCACAAATGATACTCCATTTTCACTACCTTTTAGTAATTGTTTCAGTGCTGTTCATTCAGACAGGCTGAGACAGGTTTGAGCAATCAGACAGCTGTGCATACACAGCCATCACAACACAAAACCCATACTTACAAGCAACCTATACTTTATTCCTGAGGTTTATTAAGACTAGAGAACTAGCAAGGAGACCCTGAAGTGTGAATGTCAGTTGGTCAACACATCCTGTTTTGGAAGAAATAAAGAGGCTCTCCTTCAAGAAGAGGTATGTACCCTCCATTAAAGGTAACACCACATTCTTCAAAATAAAATCAGTGTTTTGGTGTAGCCATACTTCACTTTCCACAATTCACAGTTGACATGCACCTTCCCCAAAAGACTGGGTAAAACTAATTAGGAAAGGTAATACAGAAGAAAAGTTTTATTTTGTGATTTTATGCTTTGGATAACTATATATATATATATGGCATGTACATACAAATATATGTACACACATATATATTTGTGTGTATGTGTATTTATATCTCATGTTGAGTGAGAAATAAGAAACCAGTGAGGTCTACAGAACACTGCCATTTATATAGATTTTAAAATATATTGTACGTACAATAAGAATAGGCATTTTACAAAAACATAAATAAAATTATACATATCAGATGCGTTAGAATGGCTGCCAATCGTAAGGGGAGGATAACAGAAGTGGGGGAATGGAGGTAAGAATGGAACAAATGGATGATAGATAGATGATGAGAGATAGATACATACCAAAAAAAGAGCAGGGCCTTGCAGGGACCAGTGGGGATGGTGTGCTGTAACTGAGGCATGTGATGAAGCCAACCCTCAACCTTTGAAGTCTAACAAAACAAATCAAAACAAAATAAAACAAAACAACCTCTTTCTGAATCTCACTCTGGGAAAAAGATCCAGTGAAGAACATTGTATTGTCCCTTTTGTATAAAACAGATGAAAAGTTTCGGAGACAAAATTGAAATGACTTACACGGTAGGTATATTTGTATAATTCTGGACCTATTCATTGCCTAGGTTGTATATGAGCAAATTAAAGTCCACTTGAGCATGACTCCAGTGTCTCTCACCAATATACAAGTGGCAGTGATGGTTTTGTTAAAATTTAGAAAGTCAAATCTTTAACCAGCTACATATGTGTATTTAATTTGATTGGGAAAGGTTAGAAGTTTCCTTGGTTTTGCTAGTTTATGCTTTAACTAATTTTAGTCTAACTTGGTCATTTGGGTCATTGTTTTCATTTTGTTTTTTCTTCTAGTTAAGCGTTTGGCCACACTTCTGGTCCATATTGCATCAATAATGTGTTTCATTTTGAAGTTGTTAAACATAAAACACATTTCCATTACGAGCATGTAATGGTATAAATTTCCATTCTGGGTCCTGAAACACGCAGAAGAAGTCTCCTCATACTTTGTTAATTAAAAAAGTAAACAGGTCCTTGGTGGAGACAGTCCTCTTCCTTTCCCAGCTTCTCAGCAATGCAGTCTTCTTGGCTAGCATTTCAACTCCCTTTAGTTAGGAGAGGAGAGGGAAGAAACAGATCAAGAAAGGGGGCCTATCCTGGCTACATTTGTGTTTTTAATTAGTTTTCCTATGGACTATAAGCAAAGAAAGTGTACAATAAGAAAAGGAAGTATACAATGTGGTATAGTGGTTGTTAAGCATTGGGGATATGACATCAAAAACTCTGGACCTGAATCCAGCTCTATCACTGGGTGACTCTGGGAAAGTTATCTAACCTCTCTGAGCTACTGTACCAGTAAGATGGGAATATTACCTATAATATTCCTGTAATTACCTATCCCTTAAGGTTATTATAAGGATTGAGATGTCTATATAAAGCACAGATCCTGACACACATTAAAGCACTCAATATATAGTAGCTCTTGCTAACTAAATAGTAGTAATACTAGCAGTAGTAGTAGTTAGATTAAGACAGCGATAGTAGTATAGTAAAAGTCTCTGCCCTAAACTGACAAGTAGAGTTCAAAATTCAATCTTGTAGATTGTAGGGTTGCATTATCAAAAGGTTGCATGTAGTGACCAGGTGATCTGGGAGAGCTAGCTGGCCTCCATTTTCAAGAGTCCTGTTGCACTAATAAAATCCCTCTGGCCCCCAGATGCAGCTTGGCATCTATTAATGGAGGTTGTCCACTCAATTTCAATACCTTTAGTCATCCCTCAGTGCCCTTATGCCCACCTCCGAAAAATAACCCAGCCCTACTTGAAAAGAGACTAGGGTGGGGTATGGGAGCCAATCACAAATTGAGTTATATTCATGGTTATCGTAAGATTTTGCTATAGTAATAGAAAAGTAAAATACTTTATATATTTTAACTGCTTTATTTTCATATCGTGTACTAAGTTTATTCAATGTGGATAAATATTATTTTTTCTATTAAATATTAAAATATACATGGTTACTATATCCATTTATGCCAGTGTTGTATTTGGTTTATTGGTTGTAAGAGGGCAAGGACCTTTCCATTACTTTTGCTTTATATACCTGATCACAGACAGACAGACCTTAAGTAACGGTGGCAATGCTTTTCCGTGCAGTCAAGATGGCTGTCAATGGCTACGCTGTTGGCGCAGTGGTTGAGAGTCCGCCTGCCGATGCAGGGGACGCGGGTTCGTGCCCCGGTCCGGGAAGATCCCACATGCCGCGGAGCGGCTGGGCCCGTGAGCCATGGCCGCTGAGCCTGCACGTCCGGAGCCTGTGCTCCGCAACGGGAGAGGCCACAGCAGTGAGAGGCCCGCGTACTGCAAAAAAAAAAAAAAAGATGGCTGTTAAGAAATAAGACTGTTCCTTTCTCACAGTGGGTGTCAGAGGCTACAATTTAAAAGATATCTATAGTTTTCTAATGCTTATAGGATATCTGGAGTAAGACTTTCTTATCCCCCAGCCACCAACACAAGATTTGCCAAGTTTATTAAGATGTTTTTCATCACCTTGGCTGGTCACATGGGTCAGAACAGAACAGAAGCAAATCGACCCCATGCTGTAACACGGAGACCCCCGTAGACAGAGACAAGAAGATGCCTAATATGCTTGGTCTACATTTTAGAGGTAAGATAACTAGATCTCAGTCACTCTAAAAGTCTCCGTACAAACCAAATGCCCTTCTACAAATGAGATCACGCTATGGCATAAATGGAGTTCTTGCTTAATAACCACCGCCTGTCAGGGCAATTCAAATACAAGGCACTATAACGTCTCTGCATTTAAAGAACCAACAGTATACGAGGGTGCATACCAATGTGACCATTTTCAAGTTGAATTCATCCCATTATAAGCAATAGTTAAAGTACTGACTCAGATAGGTAGCCCGTTTGTCATGTCCTGCATTGGCATGTGGCTTTAACAACATGCTACCTACTGCTTATTCTCAGTTCTTCTTTTCGCTTCTATACTCGGCTTTGGAATTTGCCAATATCTGGGTTTCTGAGCCCTAGGGTAGCAAAACTGAGTCATAGGGTCTCCATTTTGCAACGATGAGTTCAGAAGACCAAGGTGTGACCTCAAGGTGAGGAGACAGATTTTTCTCATGTGACTTTTGGAAGCATTCCCCTTGACTTATGGACTTGCCACATACACTCCTTTTTTCCTATATGCTTTCAGGCTTATACTGAAAGAGACTTATTGGTTAGCTATGTAGGCTATGCAGCTTTAATGAGATGGGGGACTTTATTTTTTTTTTTAACATCTTTATTGGGGTATAATTGCTTTACAATGGTGTGTTAGTTTCTGCTTTATAACAAAGTGAATCAGTTATACATATACATATGTTCCCATATCTCTTCCCTCTTGCGTCTCCCTCCCTCCCACCCTCCCTATCCCACCCTCCAGGTGGTCACAAAGCACCGAGCTGATCTCCCTCTGCTATGCGGCTGCTTCCCATTAGCTACCTACCTTACGTTTGGTAGTGTATATATGTCCATGCCCCTCTCTCGCTTTGTCACAGCTCACCCTTCCCGAGATGGGGGACTTTAAAAGCACCCCCCCACGCACACACACCCACACACACATCACAAACACACTTCATGCCCCCACCCACACACAAAAGCTTATATAGAATCCATCTACAATACCAACTTGCTTTCTGGTTAAATAGACCCTTGTTGATTATATAGATAAGGATGAGGTTTGTTTTCCTTTCATCATTTGAAAGGCTTTCTCCCAACCAAAGTATTTACAAGCAATCAGCAGCTGCAGCAGTAGTTTCTGAGAGTTGTCTGGGTGAGTTGTTAGTCTGCAGGATATCACCGACCTCTTGCAACTGCAATAGTAAGGAACAAAACCCAATTCCCTATAACTCACTTCATTCCACAGACTATAAACCCTAAACTAAGTTCCATAAGCCTATAACATGGACACATATATTGTCTGTATCTGTTGCTTTTTAAATAAAAACTGAAATGCTTGGTGCTTGATGACCAAAAAAGCCTCATCTATCCTTTTCTTCTCTCTGTATTTCTCCCTCATTTGTGTTGAATTAGCGATGAACTAATATACACTTTTATCCACCTTTATGCATAAAGGTATATAACCTCTACCAATCCATATTAAAATTAAAATATTTAATTTGTAAGCACTATTACATTATCAACAATATATATGTAAACATACACATTTTATAGACAATTTAATATTTCTAGTAAGTTAATATAAAATCTTCCAACTTGATTCCTTGCTCTAAACTGAGCATTGTCTCTGATCATGACTGGATGTACATTGTTGGGGGGGAAAAGCTGAGATAAGCCAAAGTGATGATACAATTTCCAACCATAGTTATGAACTGGTAGGTCTGATGATAATTTTATTTGTGACAATAGGCATTTGTATTGCAACTGAGTTGAGATGTGGACAGGTGCCAAGGTCACCATGAAAAAAATGGGCTCTGGTCTTCTGTGCTTGTATTACTGAGAGAAAAGAAAGAAGGAAGGAAGGAAGGAAGAAAGGAAGAACTTGCATATCATTTATTTGGCATTTATCATCCATTGATTTATTTTGGTTAATTATTTTTTCTTTTCCTTTTTTTTTTTTTGATAACTCAATAGGGGAGATAAATGCATTAAAAAAAAGAAAAACGCTTAACAAAAAACAGGAAACCTACTACCCGGAATAGAAAATTATTAACATTTTGTCATTTTTGTCTTACATTTTTTAAATAAAATAAATCAAACTTTACAGGTAAAATTGAAGTAGTAATCTTTGTGTCCATCCCAAATTCTATTTCATTTTCTCCATCCACACACACACTCTCTTCAGGGGCAGCCAACATCACGAGTTTAGTGGGTATCCTTCCATTCCTTTTTTATTACAATGTATTTATATATACATGTACCTACAAAGAGTATATAACATGTTTTTGTTTTAAACATTTACATAAATGCTGTACACTACATATTCTGCAACTTACTTTTCTCAAAGTAATGAGAAACATCTAGTTTTTTGATATATTAACTGTTTCATATCATTTTATTGTTTGACAAAAACGTTATTTTTGTTATTCATTTTCTACTTGGTCTAAATTTAGACAATTTTTGTTTTTTCTATATAGCAAACAGTATTTCACTCTACTTGGATGCAAGCTCTGCAAGAACAGGAATTTTTGTCTGCTTTGTTCAATGATGTAACTCCAGCACATAGAATAGTGCCAGGTATATAGTAGGCACTCAATAAACATGTGTTGAATGAATGACATGATGAACGTTATATACGTGCTTCCTTGAACTCGTGGAAGAGCTCACGGAAGAGCTTCCCTTTGGCAGATGCCTAGGTACAGTACAATACCTATTTATACTTGTTGGCAGTTGGTGGTATGCAATTTGAGTTTCATTAGGGGCTGCTGCCCACTGCTTTCCAGGTAGGCTATGCCAGTTTACACTTCCACAAGTATTCCTTGTACCTCACATTCTTATCAGCCTGGTATTATCAGATTTTTTTTTTTTTAGCAATTCTAATGAATTATAAATAGTGTCTTCTTAAGGTTTTAATTTGCATTTCTTTGGTTAGCAGTATGGTGGGGCATATTTTCATGATCATTGGACAGTTAAATTTTTTAATTAAAAAATATGTATGTATATATATGTCACATTTTCTTTGTTCACTCATCCAACGATGGACACTTAGGTTGTTTTCACATGTCTTGACTATTGTAAATAATGTTGCAATGAACATGGGGGTGCAGATATCCCAAGAGAGTGTATTCATTTTCTTAGTATATATACCCAGAGGTGGGATTGCTGGATCATAAGGTAATTCTATTTTTAATTTTTTGAGGAACCTCCATACTGTCCTCCATAGAGGCTATACCAATTTACTTTCCCACCAACAGTGTACAAAGTGTTCCATTATCTTCTCATCCTTACCAAGACTTGTAATAGGTTGTTGATGATTGTCATTGAATTGTTTAGTTCAATCATTATAGTCTCCAACTCCAGGATTTCTGCTTGATTTTTTAATGGTTTCTATTTCTTTGTTGAACTTCTTGTTTTGTTTATGCATTGTTTCCCTAATTACATTTAGTTGTCTATCTGTGTTTTCTTATAGTTCACTGAATTTCTTTAAGAGAGTTATTCTGAATTCTTTGTTGGACAGTTCATAGATCTCCATTCCTTAGGGACAGTCACTGGAGCTATTAGTTTCCTTTGGTGGATTCATGTTTCCTTCATTATTCATGATCCTTATGGTTTTGCACTGCATGTTTGAGGAAGCAGGCACCTCTTCGTCTTTAAGACTGATTTTGGCAGGCATAGCTCCTTACCAGTTAACCTGTTCAGAGGTTTTGGGTTAGCCATCTGGTGGTGTCTGCAGGTGAGCTTGCTGCTAGAGTCCTGGACTGGGCAGGTCTGGTGCTTGGGTCAGTAGATGGGCTTAGTGTTGGTGTACATAGAGACCAGCTTGGTGCCTGGGTCTGTGGGGGCAGGCCTGGAGTCCAAGTTCACTTGGGTGAGCCTGAGCTTGAGTCTGTATTGATGGAGCTATGCCCGTGTCTTTGTAGGCAGACCTGGATCCTGCTTCTACTGGGACCAGCTAGTCACCAGAGACCACTAGGGTGGGCCCAGCATCTGGGTCCATGGGAGCCAGTTTGGTACTAATGTGGGCCAGGAGGCTGGTTTCATAAGAGCTTGCCTAGAGGTTGGACCACAGGGGCCGGCCTGGCACTAGAGCAAGACCAGAGCCTGAGGTAGCTGGAGTCAGCCTGTAACCTGGAGGCTTGGTCTCTGGGTACCCATCTGGCATTTAGGCAGGCTAGGAGCCTGGGTCTATAGGAGCCAACCTCCAGGCTAGGGCCGTGGGGACTGACCTGGTGAATGGGTGGACTGACAGCCTGGGTCCATATGATCTGGTCTGGAATCTTGGTCCACAGGGGCTGGTCTGGCCCTTGGGTGGGCCAGGAGCCTGGAGCCATGAGCCAGCCTGGTGCTGGATGATTTGAAAGCCTGATTCCGTGGTAATCAGCTTGATGTAGGGTGTCTACTTGGTGCCTAGATTTGCAAGGGTTGATAGAGAGCCTGGGGCCACAGAAGCCATCAAGATCCAGGAGAGCTGGCCAGCGATGGGATGTGCCAGGAACCTGGGTTTGAAGGAAACCATGGGGAGGCTGGCGTCATGAAAGTCTCCCAGCACCAGGGTAGGCCAAGAACCTGGTTTCACAGGAGCCTGTCAGGTGCCTGGGGCCACAGAAGCCACCTACAACCACCCAAGCAGATGTCAGGGTGGATTGGGGCCTGAGTTTCTGACCCTGAGACCGGGAGCCTTGTATTTAAAATGCCACCTAGGGCTGCAGGAGCTGCCTGAAGCCACTGGAGCTGGCAGGCACTGAGGTGAGCTGGAGGCCTGGGTTCTCAGGACCCCACAGGGCATCATCTAGTGCTGTGGCCGCTGGCCTGATGCTGGGGCGGGCCAGCTCTGGCAGTGAAGGCGGGCACTCACTTCACTCTCCTTCTCCCATAGGGATGGTGTCTCTCTCTGCACTGGGCCTCTCGGGATTAGGGCAGGAGAGACAGGAGTGGTGTGAATCTATCTTTCCTACCTTCCTCAGTGCATCTTTTCCTATGTTTGCACTTCACCCAGATATGGTAATCCCTCACCTAGAATCCTTGGCTCTTACGAAGGGATTTTTGTTCACAGCTGTTCAAATTGATGTTTCTGGGCTGAAGGGGAATGAGCCCTACAAATTCCTATGCTGCGATTTTGCTGATGTCACTCGAGAATTGAATTTTCTTTTCCATATTCATGACAACGAATCAGTAAATTCTAAGGAGTGAGACCCACTTTTCATTCTTCTTTTCATGCCCCATAGCATTACTTCATGCTTATATGTTGTTAATTAAGGTTATATATGACATCGCCAGCATGTAGAACTTACCTCCCATGCCAACTTTGCATCATGGATTATTTCTATGATAAAGCAAGCATATAAGCAGCACTGGATATAATTTATATTAAATCACTTTGAAAACTTCAAATACAAGCTCATGTTATCACTAGAATGGAACTCCAAGTTTTGAGCGAAGGGAATTATTGCAAGAACTCTGGATACAGTCAGCATAATGAAACTATAAAGTTCTGTTATGAAACTTGAGGGAAGCAGTTTGAAAATGGGCAAGTAGAAAATGCCCAGATCTAGGAGCAAATAGGTGGAGTACTCTTTAGTGAGGCCTACCTCAGGAGGTAAGGGTAGGGCAAGGCCTATAAGCCTAAAACTGCATTACTCAGGCTTCAACAGTTTTTGTCTTCCACTGACTTATCTCTACTTTTAGGGCCTCATCTCCCTTCAAGCATCTGGTGCTCTTATGTTGCTCCAAATCTCTCCTAACAGAGAGAAAATGGATGTAATCAACTCAATCACACTGATATAGACATAGCTAGACATTGACCCATTCATTCTTTATGTATTCATTCCTTCATTCAAAGAATACATATTAAGTACCTACTATGTAAGACACTGTACTAGACTCAGTGTAGTTCCCCTCTCACAAAGGAATCTACCAATACCTGCCTATTAGAATCTTATCCATAGTTCAAGGTTATCCGAAATGCTTTCCTAATCCTCCCAACTATAAATTTCTTCTGAATGCCCAAATACCTCTCTTTTCTTGGTTTATAACTTGATAGGGCTCTCTTTAGTTCCCCTAAGAGATTTCAACACAGAAAACATCATGAACAAAGTCACAGTGACAGACATATGCATTGGATGGTTGTGGGAAGATGAATAGACCATTTGGGCTGCAGCGGAGGCTTTTCGTAGGGAGTAAAAGAGGATGTTTGCAAGGGATTCAGGTCAGCATCCTCACAAGAGCTTTGAACAAAGCTTTGAAGATGAGTAGTTTTCCAACAATCAAATTTGTTAGACGGCAGGTGCTCCAGAGAGAGGGAATGACAAAGGCTTGTAGTTCAAAAATAAATGGGGCATGATTAAGGAAGAGCAAATAATCCTGTTTGGCTGGAAAGAAAGGTACACGTGTAAGGCAGTAATAGAAAATGAGTTCAGAGAATAGGAGGGGATTCTGATGTGGAGAACTTTGAAATCTTGGCTGGGGATTTGGAGGCTAATTTGGGTAGAGTCCTTTGGGGGCACAGAAAAGAATTTCCCCTCATGATGCCTTGTGACCTAAGGCATCAGTGGTGTCTGTGGCGACAGAAATGGATTTGAATGGTGGCAGTGCGAAGTCATCGTAAACAGACATAAAAAACTGTGAGTCTGACGTCATTAGGCACATATTAACACTAGATCTAGGGAGTACTCCTTATAACTTAAGATGGTTTTATGACCAATAGGAGGAAGTACATCTTTACACAGCAGGAATTATGCATATGGGACCTATTATTGCAAGAGGATATACAAGGAACAGAAAATAAACAGAGATTCATGATGATAGTTCTAAAACAGGTAGCTGGATTCTGAAGGTGGCATTGCAGGGGAGCAGAATATGCCACACCAAAATTTATCACTTTGGCAGCAGTACAAAAGGATATTCTGACCCTCTTTTGTCTCCCTGAAATCATGTGAAGTGTATCCTCCTTATGTCAGGAGGATAGAAGGCATCCTTATTGTCAGAGGTGGGGAATTGCCTGAGAAGGCTCTATAAACAAACCTTGTTACTTCCTCACTTACCCCAAGCCCAAACTTCAGCTTGTCAATTCCTCACAAATTTATTATTTTCTTTGTCTAAAAGGTATAAAAGCTGTCTGCTTTTGTCACTTCTTTAAGCCTCATATCTTTGGGGATCACATACATACAAAACTAAATTAAATTAAATTTGTTTTTCTCCTGTTAATCTGTCTTATGTCAATTTAATTATCAGACCAACCAAAGAACCTAGAAGGGAAGAAGAGGAAAGTTTTCCTTCCCAACAGCATAAAGCAGACAACCACCATATTTTCCCACAAAAATCTCATGGCATCATTCCACTATGGAAAACAGTACAGAAGTTCCTCAAAAAATTAAAAGTAGAAGTACCATATGATCCAGTAATTCCATTTCTGGGTATATATTAAAAAGAATTGAAAACAGGGCCTTGAAGAGATATTTGCACCCCCATGTTCATTGCACTATTAGCCACAATAGTCAAAAGGTGGAAGCAACGCAAATGTCCATTGACAAATGAATGGATAAAGAAAATGTGGTATGTATATATATATATATATATATATACTATGAAACATTATTCAGCCTTAAAAAGAAGGAACTCTTAAAATATGCTACAACATGGATGAAACTTGAGGACATTATGCTAAGCGAAATAAGCCCATCAGAAAAATATGCCATGATTTCCAGGCGCCTGGACTTCAGACTATACTACAAAGCTACAGTAATAAAAACAGTGTGGTACTGGCACAAAAATGGAAATACAGATCAATGGAACAGGATAGAAAGCCCAGAGATAAACCCATGCACATATGGTCACCTGATCTTTGATAAAGGAGGCAAAAATATACAGTGGAGAAAAGACAGCCTCTTCAATAAGTGGTGCTGGGAAAACTGGACAGCAACATATAAAAGAATGAAATTAGAACACTCCCTAACACCATACACAAAAATAAACTCAAAATGGATTAAAGACCTAAATGTAAGGCCAGACACTGTAAAACTCTTAGAGGAAAACAGAGGAAGAACACTCTATGACATAAATCACAGCAAGATCCTTTTTGACCCACCTCCTAGAGAAATGGAAATAAAAACAAAAATAAACAAATGGGACCTAATGAAACCTAAAAGCTTTTGCACAGCAAAGGAAACCATAAACAAGATGAAAAGACAACCCTCAGAATGGGAGAAAATATTTGCAAATGAAGCAACTGACTAAGGATTAATCTCCAAAATTTACAAGCAGCTCATGCAGCTCAATATCAAAAAACAAACAACCCAATCCAAAAATGGGCAGAAGACCAAAACAGACATTTCTCCAACGAAGATATACCAGTTGAAACAATAGAAACAATAGAAGCCCAAACCATAGAAATCCATAATCCAGGATTTTGTGTACCCAGTGTATTCTGTGGAATAGAGGCAATTTTTGTAACCTATTCATATATTCATAGTGATCTTTGCTGAAAATAAACTCCTCCCAAAAAAAGAAAAGAAAATCATTCTCCAACTTCAGAGATTTAACTATATTTAGTACGTGATCAGAGTCAGTCAATGTCCCCCAGTTGTTTCCAGGACCAATATGTTACCTTGTGCTTTAAAATGTCCAATCAGCTTGGCCAGATGAGAGTTATATAGAATACTTCTGAAAACAGAGGAAAAAAATCACCTGAGAGTAAGACAGTAGACACTGAGCATGTTTGTCTTTTGTTTTTCATTAAACCTATTTTAGTATATATTGGTTTGGAATCACAGGTAGTATTTGGCACTGCCTAATTTTGTTTGGTCTGCAAGTTTCTTTCCAGAGATGAAATCCCTAGTGAAACTGAATTTTTGACATTGTAATAAAACCTGTCTTTGCTGGGAACATTACATGAATTTTTTTTTTTTTTTTTTTTTTTTTGCCCTCTTAAGACTCATGACATTTTACATTGATTTTTTTTGTTTTGTTTTTTTAACTTGGAAAAGATTTTATTTTTACAACTGAGGAGAAAGGTAGCACATATTTTTATTCCCACGTATTGGAAACACACAAGTATATGGGGTTTTTTTCCATGTACATAGCGTTATATTTCGAATTCTATATACACTACAGTGTGCTCACCACCAAAGGGGTGGGCGAAGGGCAAAACTGGTAACTGTATGGTTACATTGAGTTTTATATATATTTTGAAAAACCTGTTTAAGACATATCTTGAATTTGGGGGTTAAGCTTCTTAGAAGCATCTCTTTCCGTTTCCTAGACTAAAAATAAAAACCTGTTTTAGGCAAGATTTCAATGTCTTTTCTCTGTCCATCGGGAATTTTCTATAATAAAGTTTGAATGTATAATGGTAGCAAATAATTCTCTATTTTCTCAATCTGATTTGGCATAAATACCAATATAGCTCATAGTGGATATGCTTCTGGAAAATATGCACACAAGACTGACCAAAAAGTCCAGAGATGTGTTATACTCGGGACACACCAGCCAAACACTTTCCTAGCTCCCTTGTCCCTGTTGCAGTACTGCGTGTATGTGGCAATCATTGAGATTTGCTGTATCCTAGGGTTTATAGACCGAGTTATAGTTTTGATATATGCCTAAAGTGACCTTTAAACCTAGACTGCATCTAGACACAGATGCAAACAAATGGAGGGACATTCAGTCAGTAGTTAGGCATTTCATAATGCCATAACAGGTTTCAAAGAGCCAATCGTTCCTGCCTCTCTGAGGCTAATTTGAGAATTAATGCAGAAAGTCTAAGGCTAGGCCCTTTGTGTCCAGAAAGCCTATTTCCATTTCCACAGCAGTGGTAACTCTAAAATGAGGCAAAAACATTATTTGAATTGGATCTTGTCAAAAACTCATCACAACCAGAAATACATATGCCCTCACTTGAGATAGAAGCTGGGACTGCTTTGTACATACAATGTTTGGTGTGAGAGATCCTTAAGTATTGAGAGGCAGTGCAAAGCAGTAATTATGAACATAGTAATGTGTACTCATGGAGACTTGAGCCACTTCCTGTATATGTGACCTTGGGAAATGTACATGACCTCTCTGAAACACACTGTTTCTTTTGTATGAATATGGGAGGCAATAAATATCTATCTGATAAAACTGTTGTAGGGATATCAAATGAAATATGCAAAGTGTCCAAAACAGTAGTTAATACAGAGTAGAAGCTTAATAAATGGCAGCCTAAACCATTTTGAAATGGCAGTTGTGACCAACATACCGGGAAGGAACCTAAAGTGGGAAGAAACAGCTTAATCTTACTTCTTTATACTTGGTCAAATATTTTATCATGGTTTCAAATTAAACAGACTTACTGAGATAACTCTGGCTATTAAAACGCAATCTCTTTCAGTAATCAAGAAAAAAAATGTGTTTCACTCCTTAGGCAAATACAAGACTCTTGAAAACTTAGTTTTAGATAAACAGATGATTTAGTAGCACTGATTTATTTGAAGTTCAGTCCAAATGAATTAACATCTGAACTGTCTACATAACACACCATTAGAAAACATACTCAGTGAAACAATAAGGTTGGGCAAATTTCCATCTTGTAACATGTTCAAGATTGATATTCTCATATTCTAGCTGCTCAACCTTGCTTCAGTTGTTTTTTGTTTGTTTGTTTTTGTTTTTGTTTTTGCGGTACGCGGGCCTCTCACTGTTGTGGCCTCTCCCGTTGCGGAGCACAGGCTCCGGACGCGCAGGCTCAGCGGCCATGGCTCACGGGCCCAGCCGCTCCGCGGCATGTGGGATCTTCCCAGACCGGGGCACGAACCCGTGTCCCCTGCATGGGCAGGCGGACTCTCAACCACTGCGCCACCAGGGAAGCCCCTTGCTTTAGTTTTAATCCTCCCTTGAAAGAAGATGGTGTGGACCATCTGCAAATGAGCCCGCTAGAGCACTAGTTTAGGGGAAAGGTACTAGGGCTTCAGTTACAGAAGTCTGGAGTCAGATCAGGGTATCTTACTTAAGATATCCAGGAGTAGAAACAACCATAGAGCGAATATGAGCCAGAATTCCTAAAGAGTTCTGAGACTGAATCAGAAGCATGCAAGATTGGTGAGTCCAAAGGACTAAGAACTTGGGAAAATGCCAAAGATCAGCAGTCAGGAAAAGACTAGAACAAAATAGGAGAAAGTCACAAGTGAATTGAGAAAAAAAATGGCCATTATTGTGAAAAAATAAAAAAGCTATTCAAAATGCGATACCTGATGAGATTTGCTGACTTAATGATGTAACATTGTGGTAGATGCCTTCAGAGAAGTTTATACTCAAGACAATTGAAGGACCTTGGCCAGAATGCCCACCTCGCCATGTGGTTAGCTCAACTAGTTAGAGTGGGTTAATATGAGATTTGACTTTTGCCTAACCAATAAATGGTTTTCTTGAATTGTTGATTAATGAGCACATATTATATGACAGGAAAATGATATACATTACCCCGTGTGGTCCTTACAACAGCCTATGGGGTAGGTGCTAGTATTGCTAGCATTTTAGAGATAAGGAAACTATGGGTCAGAGAAGTTAAATAACTTGCCCAAAGTCAGCAGACAGCAAGTGATCTCAGGATTTGAGCCCTGGTTTGTCTGATTTCAAAGCCCATGCTTTTAGCTATTATGTATGGTTAGTTTTCCTTTGATTCACAGACTCCAGGCATAGGCCAGGGTGAGCTGTCTTACAAATATGTATCACTAACCATAGCAGGATCTGCATGTGGGTGGCCCAGAGCAAATCCATCACCACCCACGGGGAAAAACACACAACAATTAAGGCCAGGTCCTGATGAAGGCCTTCTTCTTGGGCATGTGTCCTTTTGGCTGCCAAATTTCACAACAGAATGCCAACAATAAATTGTCATTTAAAGATCTGTTTAATTGGTAATTTGGAATAGCTACCACCCAACATCTATTAAAAGCTAAGTGGAGGAAAACATATTTATGAAGGTTTATATGTATTTTTGTAAAGGCATTTGGTTTTTTTTGTTTTCTTTTGGTTTTTTGTTTTTGTTTTTTTTTTTCATTACTCAGTGTCCTTTTAAGAGGAGAATAGAGAGACATTTCTCCCCGGTCTTAACTATCAGGAATAGTAGTGTTTCTTTAGGGAACATTCGTTAGCTTTTGCTTGTTTATTTTTGTTTTATTGCAAGTAGGTGATGGTGGGGCCTTGTGGACCAAATATTCCAGTGGCTTTCAATCCTGACTACACATTAGAACTACCTGGGGAGATTTTTAAAAATATGAATACTTGGACCCAACCCCCAAAGATTCTGATACACTCTGTCTAATTTGGTCGTAGGAATCAACATTTTAGGTCTCTCCAGGGGATAAAGTTGAGAGCCACTGATGCAGCTTATCAAGTTTAGATTTTCCTTCTTTGAGAAAATGCTTAGAAAGCACAGAGTCAGAGCCGTGGTCCACCCATAGCCAGCATGTTAGGACTTTGAAGTATGCGTTATTTTTATTAATCTCATTTCTGGCTCTGTTTTATGTCTCATCCTTGTTTTTTCTCTTTTACTTTCTCACCTACTAACTAGAGGTTTTTTTTTTTAATATCTCGATATTCTAGGTTTCCATGTAAACTACATTTTTTAGAACATGTTAATGTGTACAGTCAAAATAGTGTATTGAAAATTATGATGTTTGCAAGTTATGAAATATAGTTTAAGGAAGTTTTCATGTTCACTCTCAGTTTTTGCCAAATTTTAAGGATACAAAGATCTACCTTGCTCCTCGCCTTTACACTATTGATGTTCCAGGTAATGAAAAGAAAAATAAATCTAAATACTACTGGCTCAATTCACTCCTGATTCATTTTTCTGTTTTTCAATAGCACATAAAGAGCCAGTATATTGTTCAAATATGGCATGGTGTATTAGACTAAACACTGGTAACTATATATCTCTGTGATCTTTGACAAGTCCATCAATGTCTCTGGATTTCTTTTTTTTTTTTACCTTAAAAAAAAAAAAGGAAAGTGGTGAGAATTTGGATTAAATTCCTTTTCCCTCTACCAGCTCCAAAATCTATGACTATCAGACCCAATTTTGCCATTTTGGATTTTTTGTCATTTTTCTATTCGATTACAATGAGTGGGATCAGAGATAATGACAACTTTATAGCTACTAGTCTTATCACAGAATAATATGCATGGTTATATTTTTAAATACTTTGTTAAAAATCAAAGCAAATGTTTATTGTAGTGAGTGAATGAGTCAGAAGAGAATTTAATATTAAAAAGTATATCAGAGACTGAAAAGGCAGAAGGTATCACTGAGGTATCAGGGAGCAGAGAACATCTCCTAGGGTTGGGGCAACTATTAAGCCAGGTGGGCTTAATAAGGGATTCCTTGATGAGAAAACTCTTTAGTGGTATTTTGAAAGGACAAACCTTGATCGGATAGTAGGATAGGGTGGTTATTTGAAGCAAATCTATTCCCTGTTCTTCACCTCCATTGCTACCACCCTAGTTAAAGTCACTATTATTTCTTGCCTGAACTTATTGAGTAGGCTCCTACCTGGTACCCCTCTTTGCACATTTACCCACAAACAAATCATCCTCTGTTTATGATCCAAAATTACATTTTTAAAAATAAAAAATCAGATTATGCAGCTTTGCTGCTTGAAACTCTTAAAAATGGCTTCCCTCTGCACTTGAAAAACAAAATTCAAACTCCTTTCCTACAAGGGCCTACTTGACCCAACTTGTGTCTAGCTCTCTGGCCTAATTTCACATCATGTTCTCCCCTGAGCTCTGCATTCCAGCCGTGTTTACCCTTTAGCTCCTCAGATCTCTTATATAATTCATTCTGCTACACGGTCTTTGTACTCGTTGTTCCTGCTTTATGGAATGATTCCCTTTCTTTCTTTTATCTAGTTAACACTCACCCATCCTTCATATCTTAAGTCAAAAGTTACTTCCTCAGGGATGCCTTCCCAAATTAGGTTGGGTTCCCCTCCTACAGGTTTTCAGGACACCAAAGCACTCTTTCTTCAGTGTGCCCCACTGTTTATAATTATACACTTATTTAACTAAATCTGCCTCTCCCATTAGACTGTAACCTCTTTGGGGGCTGAACCAGATCTATGTTGTTCACTAAGATATGTCCTGCATGTAGCACATAGGAGGTATTCAACATGCCTACGATACATTTTAATGAATAAATTAATGGGCTGCTTTAAGGACAAGGGCTGGGTCTTACTCCCCACTGCCCACTGCAGTGCTTACATTTCGTATGTACTCAGTAAATGTTTGCTAGAATATCAATGGGCCTGAAACCAGAGGAAGTTGGATTTTCTTCCTAGTTATCCAATTGTCTGTCAGGGGTCACCATAAATGTGTTTTTAGAAGCCTCTTCATTGATTTTGTTGGGGTGAGTAAATGATCCCTTAGCAGAGCAAGTCTTATATGTAGATCTTGAAGTCTATGAGTTGAGCAAAAATTCTAGTCTCTAAAAGCCTACTCCAACATTCCCCTCCCTAACCCATACCCAGATTTTATTTCTGTGACCAGTAGCACAAATGAAAATGCTCACAGTACAAGGTACAAGACAAAAAGAATAAGATTGTGATGATATGTTTTTCCAATAAGAAGCAGGGAGATGACATGCCACTTACTTATAAATTCCTTTATAATTACTTTTTTCACATAAAAGCCAAAAGGCCAACTTATGATTTTACATCCATTTGTCAGCAATACCACATCGTTGAATCCAATTTCAGTGAAACTTCAAGGAGCTGCAAGGCTCTTTGTCACTTGAAAAAGAAGATGCAGATAATCTTCGAATACCAGAATTGCCAGACTGCTAAGATATCTTTATGTGTAAACCCAATTACGTTTGGACTATTAACAGTGATCAGAACAAAATTAATTCACACTAGTGATAATAGTCACCTTTAATTGAATGCTTACTCTATGCTAGGAACTGAATTAAGTGTTTTGCAGTAAGCATCTCTAATCCTTACAACAGTCCTATGGGGTAGGTATATTTATTTAGCTTCATTTTTACATATAGGAAACCAGAAGCTTAGAGATGTTAAAATACTTCACCCACCGAGTCACAATTCGAATTGATTCTCTAGTTACAAACACAAAAAGACAGTGTTACTGCTAGTTGGTTTACTGGTCATGTGCTCCTGTCTTTTTCAGTAATTTGACTCCTGCCTCACCCTCCTTCCTTCAATTATCCTAATCCACGAAACGATGCTTATTTTTGCCTCTCCTTGTCACTGCTTTGGGAATCTACTTCCCATATGAATGACTGTATCTAATTATGAACCACTCAGAGACGTGATCCCATCATGGATAGATTTTAATTTCATGTTTTTGTCCTGACAACGCAGTAGATTACATGTAATATTCGTGTCTCTTTCACAGTAAACACTTTGGAAAAGAGAGCGAATAGTGTGGTTCAATGGAAAGAGCTCATGTTTGGGATTCTAGTTCCCAGTCCCCCACAAACTAGGTATATTATCTTAAGCAAACCACTTTATCTCTCAGCGTCTCAATTTCAGATTTGAACGAGTTAAATCTCTTCTAACTCTAAGCCATTCTGCATATATGATTTTTCCTGTAACTGAGGTCCATCTTTGAAATTCAAGGAAAGAGATATGAAATAAAATCATTGTCATCTTATTCTGGGCATTGAGAAAAAAAAAGTTACCAATCCTTTATTCCATGGCCATCTACACAGCTCAGTGAAGGACTAGAATTCAGAAATAATAACATCCCAGTATAATAATTATTATCCCTTCTCCCTTTATCTAACATGGCATGATTCACCCTAATGACTTGGTAAGCATAGAAGGATGGGAGTCATACACCAGCATAGTGTCCAGTACATAGAAGTTTCTTAATAAAGTTTTGTTGAACTATGGGACTTCCCTGGCGGTCCAGTGATTAAGACACTGCACTTCCACTGCAGGGGGCACGGGTTCAATCCCTGGTCCAGGAACTAAGATTCAAATTGTTGAACTAATAAACAGATACTGCTACATCCCCCTAGCACACGTCTTTCTCATCTCCACTGGATGCAAATGTCATGTGTTCTCCAAATTCAGATTTGGTAGCCCTTAGACTTCCATTCAAAGGACCACAATCAATCAGAAAATCTGCATATTTCACACAGTTGTCGATGTCTCTATTTTAGACAAAGGTTCATTAAGCCACGATGTGTTCAAGTTAGGCATGATCTAGCTTAATAAACAGCAAAAATGAGCCTGAGTAAACAGGATACATCTCCATGAAGATAATGTCAATATCTGTTTTGTTCTGCATTATATTCCCATTACTTAGCATGGTACCTGGAACATGGCAGATTATCAGTAAATATTTATTGGGTGATTTTGTGCAATACAGCTGTACCATCTGTCTCCTCATTGATCATCAAGATTGATTTGATCTCTGTATGTAAGGAGACTACTAGAATGAATCAAAGAGAAATACATTTCACTTTTAAAAATTTGTACACAGACATTCTATACTATAGAGCAGAATCAGTGAACTTTTTCTATAAAGAGCCAGAGAGTAAATATTTTAAGCTTTGTGGGTCATATAGTCTCTGTCTCAACAATTCATCTCTGCCATTGTAGCACTGAAGCAGCCATAGACAATTCATAACAAATGGGTATGGCTGTGTTCCAATAAAACTTTATTTTTAAGAACAGGAGGAAGACTGCAGGTTGACCTGTGAGCAGTAGCTTGTTGATCCGTAATAGAGAGGAATTTGCATCATAACTATAACTTTGTAATCTAATTTCTAGACCAGCAGTTCTCAATATTTTGGTCTCAGAACCTCCTTATACTCTTAAAAATTATTGAGGACTCCAAAAAGCATTTTTGTTTATGCAGATTTTACCTATCGATATTTACCATATTAGAAAGTAAAATTGTGAAATTAAAAGAATATTTATTTTTATTCATTTAAACAACAGTAATAAACCTAGTGTGTATCAACATAAATAACATTTTCTTGAAAAGTGATTATATTTTCAAAATTTTTAAAATAGTGAGAAGAATGGCACTGTTTCATATTTTTGACTTGATAGAAGACAGCAGGATTTTCATAACTGCTTTTGGGTTCAATCAGTTGTTTAGCTGAAGTATATGAAGAAAGCGCAACCTTACACAGATATGTAGGTGGAAAGGGAAGGACAGTGCAGATCCCCAGAAAGGAACTCAGGGACCCCTGCAGGCCTCCTCAGACCATAGATTGAGAACTGCTGTTTCATGAAGTGGCAAATGGAAAAACAGGCAAACAAGTGGCTTTGAGTATGATTGTGTCTTGACTACAATAATGCTTCT
Source organism: Tursiops truncatus (assembly GCF_011762595.2). NCBI lineage: Eukaryota > Metazoa > Chordata > Mammalia > Artiodactyla > Delphinidae > Tursiops > Tursiops truncatus. The sequence goes on from NC_047055.1 coordinate 31,082,781, forward strand.
TATGAGGAATCTATTTCTCCTACCTGCATCTGACCTCTCACCCCACTCCCATCACTACAACACTAATATTGGCACATCTCACTTATTAACAATATTTCAAGAGTTTTTACCCACAGTAAAATTGACCCTCTGATATGTCCCGGTGGAAAGCAAGAGAGCATAAATCCCTAAACACGTCTCCAAACCAGTAGCAGTCAAGGTTTTCTGATCAACATACAAGGACAGAAAAAGAGCTTAACAGTGAGCTAGAGATTGGAAAAGCCTGGCATTTGGAGCGGGGAAAGGAATGGGGAGAAAACCAGCTTTTATTGCTAGCACTATGATTGTTTTATAAATGTGAGCTCAGAACAACCACAAGAGAGAGGTATTATTATCCTAATTTTTCAGAGCAGGGAATGATATTCAGAGAGGTTACCTGCCTTGCCCAAAGTTACACAGTTCTTGAGGGCAGAGTCTATTTTCATTCTTCTATATCACACTGACACAGATATTCAGTCAACGTTTGGAAAACAGATAAGCCATGCCTTAGAAGTTAGAAAATTTAGAAACACTTGTAATTTCAGATGGGTTGGGAGTGGGGGTGGGCGGTCTTCTAATTGCTGAGTAACTGTTGTCAAGAGGAATGGGCTAATTATATCAAGAGAGAAGGATTCACAACATGTACCCTCACTTGTATAATGAGGACATTGTCTCAATTGATTACTCATATTTTCTTCCCATTCTGGTACTGTATAAGTTGGTAAGTCATAAATCTGATGTATACATAAAGTGTCTGACCAAGAACTCCTTATATATCAAAAGTATGGAATATCCCAATAGCTGTACTCATAATAATTCATAGCTATAAGTATTCTTCTTAATAAGTATAAAGAATGAAAACATATATTACTTAGACTCTAACTAAAAATAAAGCTCGCAAAGGAAAAAACAGGTCCGAGAAAAACAGAAATAAAGAATTAGTAAAGATTAAATCAGAAACTTATGATTTAGAGAACAGAAGAAGTAATAAGCAGTAAAGAGGTAGTTCTGTGAAAATTCCAATAAAATATGTAAAGCTCTGGGTAATTTAGTCAAGTGTAATATAGAGAAGTAACAAATATATGAAGTAAGAAATGAGAAAGGTAATATAAACATAGCAATGGAGGCAATTCAAAATTAAAAGATAAAACATCTAGAAAACATGATAAATGCACAAGGAGAAATATTTAACATTTTACTGAAAGCATAAAAATAGTTTAATACACATAAATAAATTTAAACACATATCTTATATCTTGTTCAGTGATAGGAAAAGTAAATCCTTAAAATAATCTATACATTTAACATAATCCCAATAAAAATCCTGAAGAATATATTTGGAACCAGCTAAGCTGATTCTCAACATCAAACACAAAAACATAAGCACATGAAGATATCCAGAATAGCCAAGCTAATACCCACAAGGGTGATGGCTAGCCTTACCAGACATTTTCAAAAGCATTATAAAGCTCAAGAAATTAAAATGGTTTTATGCCATGAATGAAGAGACAGATACAGTAACGAAACCCAAAGAGAGTTCAAAAATAAAAGCTAATGACTAGGGAATTTAGTATAGGATATGATATTTAAAATCAGTGGGTAAATGGTGGAATAGCAAATTATTCTGGAACAACTGGCTAGCTCTTGGTGGAAAATAAGGCCTTATTTTTAAGAAGAGCCTGATCCTCTACCGTATGCTAACACATATATATGGAATCTAAAAAAAAAAAAATGGTTCTGAAGAATCTAGGGGCAGGTCAGGAATAAAGACACAGATGTAGAGAATGGACTTGAGGACACAGGGAGGGGGAAGGGGAAGCTGGGACGAAGTGAGAGAGAGGCATGGACATATATACACTACCAAACGTAAAATAGATAGCTAGTGGGAAGCAGCCGCATAGCACAGGGAGATCAGCTCGGTGCTTTGTGACCACCTAGAGGGGTGGGATAGGGAGGGTGGGAGGGAGGGAGACGCAAGAGGTAAGAGATATGGGAACATATGTATATGTATAGCTGATTCACTTTGTTATAAAGCAGAAACTAACACACCATTGTAAAGCAATTATACTCCAATGAAGATGCTAAAAAAAATTTTAAAAAAAGAAGAACCTGATCCTTTATGTCTGCTATTCTCCAGCAGTGTAATTGATGACTATGAATTCTTCCACTCCACAGCACTGGGTTGTCACAAGCCACCAATAGTGCACTGTAAACTATAAATTCTGTGGCATGGTCAAGGAAGGGCCAGGAAGAATCATGCCTAAGGAGCTACCCTAATTTTACTTGGACAGTAGGGGTTGGGTCTAAATGGACTAAATTGTTATATTAGTCAGAGTTCTCCTGAAAAACAACCAGTGTGTGTGAGAAGTCCCATGATTTGCCCTCTGCAAGCTGGAGACCCGGGAAAGCCAGTAGTATAGTTCAATTGGAGTCCAAAGGCTGGAGAACCAGTAGCATTGATGTCACAGGGCAGGAGAAGATGGATGCGCCAGCTCAGGCAGAGAGCAAATTCCCTCTTCCTCCTTAACTATTCTGGCCCTCAACTGATTGAATGATGCCCACCCACTTTGGTGATCTTTACTCAGTCTACCGATTCAAATACTAATCTCTTCTGGAAACACCCTCACAAACACACCCAGAAACAATGATTTTCCAGCTATCTGGGCATCCCTTAGCCTAGTCAAGTTGACGTATAAAATTAACTATCACAGTGGTGGACTAGGGCTTTCTGATATAATGCCTTTAGGTCCCTTGTAGCACTTAGCCCAGGATTGGGTACATCAATGAAATTCATAGTTGAATTGAATTGAAATTGAAGTTTACTCTCATCATTCAACTGAATGTGAAAATGAAAAAAAATACATTTATACCCCAAATCAATTAGGAAAACTTGATTAAAAACAGCAACTGGGGGCTTCCCTGGTGGCGCAGTGGTTGAGAGTCCGCCTGCTGATGCAGGGGACGCGGGTTCGTGCCCCGGTCTGAGAAGATCCCACATGCCGCGGAGCGGCTGGTCCTGTGAGCCATGGCCGCTAAGCCTGCGCGTCTGGAGCCTGTGGTCCGCAATGAGACAGGCCGCAACAGTGAGAGGCCTGCGTACCCCAAAAAAAAAAAAAAAAAAAAAAAAACAGCAACTGGCTATTTGAATTCTCTTTTGTTGAGTCACATAAAACCTACTTGTGAGGACGAACTTCTTTTCAGGAGAGAAATATAGAAATAGGGTTTAGACATTTAAGTGGTATCGGGAAGAATTGGATTAGAGAATTGTTCAGCTCGTTTCAAACTTTGTTTTTATTCCATTTTCACCAAACAGCTTTCTGACTTGGGCTCCATGTAAGTGCTTACAGGGAGAAAAATTGCTGGTGGTACAGACTTGGAGTATTTCAGCGACTGTGATAGTTACTTATCACTGTGAATTAATAAACAATACTATAAATGATTATCAATTTAGTCAGCTAGGTGGCAGATGCTTACTTAACTCGCAAGATAGCTAAGTTAATGGTATCGTATCACGTTTCAAGGAAGTAGGAAACTTCCTTGAAAGGAAGTTCCTACTTCCTTTGTAGGAAGTAGGGGATCATGTGGCATTTGATTGGAAAAGGGTGATAAGGTGAAAGAAAAACTGATCTCTTCCTATCCTCTCAAGGCATTTCCTAATGTTTCTCCTTTTAGAAGCCCTGCCTTCTTGTGTCATCCCCATGTTCCCTCTCCAGCACTGAGCCAAAACTAAGTACTTCCCTTCACCCTGATAAAACAGAGCAGCTGGTCTTAGGCAGTTAATCAGGAACAATGTGTATTACTGAACGAGTCACATCAAAGTGTGAATAATTCTCCCAGAGGTATGTTCCTTTTCAAAATATACATTCTCCATCCCTAATTCAGACAGTACGACAAATTAAAGTGTAAGTAGTAACTCAGTAGGAAGAAAGAGAAAGAATCTAGGGCAGGAGACCAACCACAGGGAGGCTGGGCTTCCCTGAGAATTAGTTCTGCAGTCTGATCTAAACTACCTTGCTATTTACAGCTCAACCTGAATAACTCCTAAAAGTTCTAAGATTCTTTGCAATGTCTTCTGATAAGTAAATAACACCAGGACTCCAGCCTCAGAGTAGAAAGTCAAGGCTCAGAGTCCCGTTGTTTACATGTGTGTTTTACAAGTTGGTTATTTCAAAGTCTGGGTTCACCCGCATTTGTGCTAAGGGCTGCTGCCCTAGTGTTAGGAATGGTCCTTCTTATTTAAAAATTTTGCGAACATCTTTGGCCCGATGAGTATTTTGATTTCCTACTGCCCAGGTTTCTACAGATCATATTTATACATTATATAAAAGGAAAATGCTAGTAAAACTAAAGGAAACAAATAAACATTAAGAACAGTATATCTGTATCAAAAACAAACTTATGGTTACCAAAGGGGAAACGTAGGGGGGAGGGATAAATCAGGAGCTTGGGATGAACACACACACACCACTGTGTATAAGATAGATAACCAACAAGGACCTACTGTATAGCACAGGGAACTCTACACAGTATTCTCTGATAACCTATATGAGAAAAGAATCTAAAAAAGAATGAATATATGTATATGTATAACTGAATCACTTTGCTGTACACCTGAAACTAACACAACGCTGTAAATCAACTATACTCCAATAAAATTTTTTTAAACACTGAAAAAAAAAAAAACCCAGTACATCTGCAATGCAGGGAGACTAGCTGAACCAAGTCCTTTCTTATTGTCTGGGTGGGAATGGAGGTGGAATAAAAAAAGGAGAGTGGTGATATTTTGGTACCAGTGGTAATAGCAATTCATTTCTTTGGAAAGGGAAGCAGGGGTCAAGGAGGGATAAAGCCACACTTCTGTTCTGTCAGGCAACTTGTGATTTATGCCACTGTCCCCAGATTTCTGATATCCTAGGCTCTTCACTATTGCTATTTCTCACAACGTGCTTGCCTCCTTCAGCGACTGCTAAGCAAAAGAGAAGGTGATCGGGACCATGCAGACAGCACATCACCAGTCAAAAGTCGTTTGAGACAGGAAAAGAGTTGGTCGCCAAATCTCTGAGAAGCACATCCTATTAGGACTTTAATAATTCATTTATTGAAAAAGTCCTTTTTGCACTTCCCTACAATGTAGTTTTATCTTGTCTTCAAAAGCCAGTATATTTCTGAACATGTAACTTCATTTCTATTTAGCTGAGTCCAATTAAGCTTTTTTTCTCCAGTCAGTTCCTACAGTAATCAAATATATTGAAGAGCTTGAAAAAAATCCAATTTGAGGAATTATTTTTTAAAATGAAAGCTTGGTCAGGAAGAGGCACTTACACTATTTCGATTACAATATAATAACAAAATAAAACAAAATTCTACCACCCAAGATTAACAAGCTCAGATTGACAGAAAGGTTCATAACCTCTGACAAACAAATCAGCATATTAGGACTGTAAAGCATGGCAATTAATTTTTAAATTTAAGATAATCATTCCTCCAGCCAAAATTTATCCCATTGATAAACTCCTGTAGTATAATCTTACCTCTAAGCAAGTTTCTCTCTCTTTCTCTATCCCTCTACACACACACACACACACACACACACACACACACACACACACACACACACACACACACACACACACACACACACCTCTGAGTGATACTGAAAATTCATGCTCAAAGTCACATATTATTTCCTATTGACTTTGACAGAGCATAATGCCATGATGCTTATAACAAAAGGAGTTTCAGATCACAGTGGGCATTCAGGGCCTTCTTTGCCATTTCTGAAGGTGAATATTTCTCTCAACTTTTCAAAGTGTATTCTTAAAGTATTATGTCTTCCTATCCATCAACTTTCTCCAGTACAGGTAGCACAATTCAGTGAAGAGTTCCTTTTTTATTCCTTAAACTACCTTTTGTCTGATTGTAACTTTACCTGAATTAATTTATATGAAAGTCAGGTAAGCAGACATACTGAGGTGAGAACTCTTTCAAAAAGAGGACCGTGAGGAAATGGATTTAACAATTGAGTCAATAATCACAGAGATGCAAAAGTTGACATGGAATCAGGCTGAGAAAAGTTCTAATTTACTTTGAATTATTTTCAAGGCCTCCTTGTATCATACAGCAATACTATCACATGACAGGTTTTTCTTGAAAGCAAAGTTGAGTTTATTGTAACCAGTGTCAATTTCCAAAAACAAAACACATTAACCCCATAAGCCCATCAGAATAAGAAGTATGATCAGCCATAAAGCAAACATTTTCTCTCCACACTAAGCTAGATTTTCATTAAGAAATAAGTCCTGTTTGATTCAGTTGTTGATCAGAATTAATAGTCTATAGAAATCTAATCAAGGGCAATAGACCTTGTTAATAGTTGAAGCAAGATGGGTTATTTGCTATGTTGGACCCTTGAGACAAAATCTGAGATAATAGAGCTCCAGGTCCCCATGACCATAACATTTACTCTGTCTTCTTTGCCTCCGGAGCAGCGTTTGTCAAAATGATATTTAGTGGCACTATGCTTAGGAGATACTCCTCAAAAAATGTGTTCTCTGGTCACCCATGGTTGCCGTCTTCTACACATTCTATTCCACCTTGGAAATACACCATGCATACCAGCATATTTAAATTTCTAAGAATTCTTCCAGTAAAGAAACTTGTTCAGCCTAGCGGTTGCCAAACTTATTTGACCACAGAAGTAATATTTTTTTTCATGGAACACCAATTAACGTCTCATAGAATTGTTATTCCAAGAAAGACCTTCATAGCGGATGCTGTGATACATTCAAGATTCCACTTAAGGACTGAAGGGCTTATTTCCCAGCTTCTGGGAATGCCTCTGGCTGACTGCCCTCAGCTGCCAATCCTCTCCAGAAGTTGCCATTAGCTGGAGAGACTGCCTCTTCTAAGTTCATAATCCCTTCCCAGGGACCAAATGTAGTCAAGACAGAAATATAAAGCTCATCATAATGTGGGACAACTCCAAAGGACTCTCCTAGTTTCAGAGCTCACCTTGGGATTGGCTGAGGCCTTTGCTGTGACTGTTTCACAGCCCGCTCTTGTTTTCTTCCCTTCTTTTCTCCTCCCACAGTTGCTGATCCTGAGAACACAGCTTAATAAGCTTCCTGTGGGGTGGGGGGGAAGGGTAAGCTGGGACAAAGTGAGAGAGTGGCATGGACATATACACACTACCAAATGTAAAATAGATAGCTAGCGGGAAGCAGCCGCATAGCACAGGGAGATCAGCTCGGTGCGGTGCTTTGTGACCACCTAGAGGGGTGGGATAGGGAGGGTGGGAGGGAGACGCAAGAGGGAGGAGATATGGGGATACATGTATATGTATAGCTGATTCACTTTGTTATAAAGCAGAAACTAACACACCATTGTAAAGCAATTATACTCCAATAAAGATGATTTAAAAAAATAAAAATAAGCTTCCTGAAACTCTGAGTTTGCTTTTGGAAGAACCTAGCCTACAAAACATTTTAGGACACTTAGTCTGATGAAGACTACTGATGCAAGGAAAGAGGGAATGTATGACAAACGAAGTGTGGAAAGAAAACATTCCAGACTTGGGAAGATCTATAGAAAACATAAAGTGAATAATGAACCTCCACTTACTTAATTTTAAGAAGCACGCGATTGGAGTGCCAGCTGAGGAGGGATAGGCTATATGAGAAATCTATGAAGACAGCTGGTTTTGAGGGAACAAAGAATCTGGCCACCTGAAAAGAGATAAAAGCTTAAAAAGCTGATGAAAAATCATGTCTTCATCATTATCATCTGAATTACTGGCTTCTTAACTGGTTTTCCTCTCTCTAATCCTGCCCTCTTTCTATCCATTCATCCCTAGCAGCCAGGGTGATGCTTTTAAAATGTAAATATGATCATGTTACATTCCTAATTAAAACCCTTCAGTTATGTGCATTGCTCTCAAAGTTCTTAGCCCGACATGTAAGGCCCTTTGTGACTGAACCTCTTGAGTCACTCCTGACTCAATAATCTGCATACCTGCTCTATTGAACTTCTTTGGTTCCCTGAAACAGGAATGCTCTCAAATGACTCTGGGCCTCTGCCTATGCTATTACCTTTGCCCAGACCCCTCCCCACCACTCCCACTCATTCTTCTTTTAGATCCCAGCTTAAGTGTCATCTCCTTTAGGAAGTTTTCCATGGCCACCGGAATCAGGCCAGGGTTTAATACCCCTGTCATATGCTTCCATACCACTCTATACTTCCCCTAACTTAGGACACAGCATAATGTAATTGACTGTTTAATAATATGCTCCTCCTTCCAGTAGATTGTGAGGTCATCAGTGACACGGACTATATCTTACTCATGGTATCTATTAAATGGTGATGAGCACATAGTAGGTACTCATTAAATATGGAATAAATATATGAATAAATATCTAGCTTCCTAGCATTTCTTGACCCTAAAACAGTAATGTAGACATTGTGACAAAGACCAATTCAATGTCAATTGTGACAAAGACCAATTCAAAGTCAAATCCCTATCTTTCCTTAATACGATAAGAGGTTAAAAAAAAATAACACTTTTTTTCTCTAGTCACTACTGGCTTAATAATCTATGTTCCAGCTCAACTAAAGTACTGAGTATATATATTTGGGAGTACTGCCTGTCTATCTACCTATCTACCTAAAATACAATTTATTAAGCATTAGGTATACATTAGATACAATTCCTGCCTCTAGGAGACCTGCAATTTTCTTGAGAACAAAACTAGAGAATATAAAGCACTAAGCCTTTTGGTGTAAATCAGCAGTTTCTGAAATGGGTGTCATGATCAGTAGTAAAGTGTATCACAAATAAGTTATTACTAATAAAAAGTATCAAAATGTAAAAATAATTCTTAATAAATAAGAGCAATTTTAAGATAATTGCTTTAATATCACTCATGCTTTGCAATCCAGTATGCTTCCTTGAGTGGGAGAAAAGGAGGAAGCTATTGCTAGTTCATTGGAAATTGTTCCTAGTCTTGACTAAATCCACAGAACTTTATCTTATAAGTGAATCCATCAATCATGTGTGATACCTGGGGGCGAACCTCTGGTTTAGATTGCAAATGCAGTAAAATTTCATAGACTGAAAATCAGTTTGGACTAGAGGCATATAGGAAGGCTACAGGTAAGATGTCTGCTCTGTTGAGAATCTAGCAAGCCCAAAGGTTGGCCATGGTAATAAGCTGATATGTGTAACTTGTACAAGTCTGGATCTGTATGTTTGAAATAGGGAATGGTTTGGTTTAACCCCACTAAATTTTAACATAGATTTCTTCTATATATAATGAGATATTTAGCGGGACTTTTCATATTGCCCTGGAATAGGCAATGAAGCTTCAAAGATGGAAAAAAGAATCTCTAAACACTTTCTTAGGCAACCCAACAACAGTTGGGTCCAGAAACTCTCATAAAGACCTACAAAAAGTGGAAAAACTGACCATGAAACCACTAGCCACTGCCCTAAGCCTCTACTCCTTGGCCAATCCATGTAAGACCAGGAGAGTGGGAGACAAGAGGGAATTATTAGAGTTGTCAAGACTGCCAATTTACAATGAAAAGTCTTTTCCCTTTCTTCACTACGTGGGAAAGGGTGAGAGTTACTCCCTCCCAAAGTCAAGTGGAGGGAAGAATCAAGAAAATAAGGGCTCCCTGCAAGAAAGTGAGGCTATTATCTTGTTTCCTAGCTGGATACTTGCGAAGCTATAAACTACAGGCCCACCTCTGTGCTTCCATAAGGATGGAGTGGACCTTGGTGAGGGAATTCTTAGGAGAGCTTGATGTATTTCTCATTAATTGAAGTAGATATGAACATATAGGGGTTGCCAGCTTATCTGAAGTGACAGGTTTTCTTGAGTAGCCTGCAGCAGAGGAATAAGAAAACACCATGATACAGTTTTCCAAAAAAGAGATCAGCCCTTAATGCTTGAGGACATGAAAGAGGACTTCAGCTGTGGCCATGGCCCATCATGAGGAAAAGAGAGATTACAGGAGGAGACAGAGAGCCAGAGAAGAAGTTAGGGATGTGGACCATAAGCAAGAACAGTGCTCCCTCCCAAGAAAACGATACCAACCATCTATGTAGATCAGTGAAGGCCACGAGTAGGAGATGGAACCAGATAAAGCCAGGGTGAATCCAGAGAAGCATCTTTGTCAACAACAGATGACCAGCTGTATGAGAAGAAACCTGCCATCTCTCCTATTTACAATCTCAAACCCAACTCTACTAGAGTGTACAAGGAAACTACACTTGTACAAGTGTACAAGAGTGTACAAGGAGTACAAGTGTACGAGAGTGTACAAGGAAACTACAAGGAAAAGGATAGCAAGTCATCTCCAGCCCTGCCCTCCCCTCCAACCACATCATGCCTCCTTCTACTCTCTGAGTCTTCCAAACACAAGGCTAACCAACAATGGATGAGGGCAGAATTTTATGACAGACATGACATTAATGGGTTAAACTGAATTGGGCTGGACTGTTAATTTTTAAAAGTGTCTAGAATGTTAGCTATATAAATTTCCCAAGAAATCTGAATTGAATTGCCCCCAAATTAATTACTATTCCAAGAAACTAATAACGCATCTGATTCAGAGAAAATGGATGTTGTCTGCTTATCATGTGTTCTCTTTTCTACATAGAGATTCTTTTCTTTAAGAATAGATGTCAGTGTTTGAGCAAATAAACTATAATCTCACAGCAAATGCTTACTGAGGCCCTAAATCATATAAACAGACCCTGGGCCTCTGGCTGTGTCTATGCATGCCAAATCTCAATATCTGAAAATATCCAAATATTCAACTATTTTCCAATCTTCACCCAAGTGCTTAGCATAGATACAGAACTCATGTCTTTATTGAACACCAGAGCCCCATGCTGAGTCAGACTGAGGAAAAAGAAATAGAAAACGTGATATTTAAGGAATTCAGAAGATCCCTCCGTGAGCCTGGGCCAATTCTATGCTTCAAATTCTATAGCAATTTGCCTCACTGCAAGCAGCATCCCACACCTGCTCTTCTTAGACATCAGATAATGCGTGTAACCTCCTAGACCAGTGCCTAACACATACCAAGTGACATTTACCCAGCTCATCTCTCTGACCCTCAAGGCCTATAAGGAAGTCGAAACCTTTTGCTTATTACCTTCTAGATATTTGTTATCTAACCTATGGTCCATGTCAGTAGCATGGGCATCACTGCAGTGCTTTTAAGAAATGCAGAATCTTGGGCACCACCCCAAACCTACTAAAACAGAATCTGCATTTTTTTTTTTTTTTTGCAGTACACGGGCCTCTCACCATTGTGGCCTCTCCCGTTGCAGAGCACAGGCTCCGGACGCGCAGGCTCAGCGGCCATGGCTCACGGGCCCAGCCGCTCCGCGGCATGTGGGATCTTCCCGGGATGGGGCACGAACCCATGTCACCTGCATCGGCAGGCAGACTCTCAACCACTGTGCCACCAGGGAAGCCCAGAATCTGCATCTTAACAACATCCCCAGGTGATTCGTATGCTCGACAACGTAGGCTGTCAAAATTCACCGAGTCAGAATCACCCCCAGATATTCAGCCTCAGTTTGGTGTGGGCTCAGGCATTTTGTCAAAATATTTTCAAAAGTTTCTCAGATGATTCTAAGGTGTGGCCAGAGTTGAGAATCACTGCACGTTCTTGCTCATGCTACTGCATGTTCTACACTTTGGATGGCAACTCCAGGTGCAAAACGATCTTTGCTCAGAAGCAAGCACATGTGTCTTTGCTTGCTCATTCATTCATTCAAAAAACATTGAGCGATTACTCTGTTCAAGGCACCATGGCAGCTACAGAGAATACCACTGTAAACAAGAGTGAACACTGCCTCTGCCTTTATGGAGTTTGCATTCTAGTGGGAGATAATGGAGAGATTCATTGGCAATTAAATAAAGAGTGAGGATGAGTCTTTTGGTAGGAGAACTATCAGGTGATTGGAAAGCTGACATAAAAGTCACTAAACAATTACAGGGTCAACCTTTTTTCCAGATAAATATTTGAAAGTAAAACATCCAGATTAGTACATCCTATATTGTACCTGCCTCTCAGAGATGAAATTAAGATTGTAGTCCTCAGAAAGATATTCTGGATCTGAACCTACCACAGTGCTATCCGAAGTAGAATTTACTGCCCTCCACCTCCAAATGGTGGCCTAAGTAGTTCGTGCAAGAAAGAAATAGCAATTTTACCTCGTAAAGGTTAATCAGGGCAGTGGATAGCCCACTCAAAAGCCATTGAAGTATTACAGTAAGGTTTCTGTGAAGTCTTCAGGCTGCTTTTTCCTGTGAATTACAGGATTGTCCACTATAACTGGACTGACTGGCCAGTTCAGTCAACATATCCAAGCATCTGGTCTGTCACTTTGCCAAATAGAATTATCAAATAGAATTAACAGTGTATTTATTTGAGTCCATGCTGTACACAAGAAGATAGATTTTAAAATAGCAAAACTGAAGTTACAAATAACCCCACTGCCACTCCTGATATTCACAATTAAGCAGTTTAGTGAAGGAGTCGTTAAAATCAAGGGCTGTAGAGGGAGAAGAAGGTAGATTCCAATCCTGTCTTTGTGACTGAGCAACTCCGAGGCCTTCGGCTTCTTGAGCCTCAGTTTTCTCATCTCTAAAGCAGGAATGTTAATAGTACCCACCTCATAGAAGTGCTGTGAGGATCAAAGGAGATAATTTATGTAAAGCTTGTAGCCCTATCTAGAACAAAGTAACATTTAGTATTAAATACGGTTGTTGCAATTGTTACAAATTCTCTGAATACGTGGGTTCCGGCCAATCGCTAGTTGAAGATGTTCTTGTCATATTTTTTCTATGAGAGCTTCATTGTTGGACTAAAACTATTTCTGACTACAGTGCAACATGTGAAATACTTCATCAGCACCATTAGACAAGGCACTGAAAAGTAAAGCAGTGTTGGAACAAAGATTTGTAGGAGACTGATACACTGCTAACCCCACTCAACCTCTTTTTAAACTATTTTTTTTTTGTATGGTCCAATGATCAATGATCATGTCACAAATGAGTCCCTGCTGAGGAACAATACTTCCTGGGTCTGGGGAGGCCTTTAGTACCGCATTTGGAGTCTTTATTTAAGTTATTATACATTTCCCAAAATGTATAGATTTCAATTTAAGTACATTTGGCTACCAAAGCCCTTTGCTTAAATTAGCAAAGGATGGATTTAAAATACTAATAAAAGTAAACGGTATCTTAACGAGCATCACAGTAATTATACAACAGCCTAAGTCCTATATGCATAGAAACTTTGAACAAGAAGCTGATTATGATCACAAATAAATAGATATTAGCCATAGGTCAGACTTCCTTTCCTTTTTTCTTGTCTTGCGACCAGAATAGTTCCATATAAACAAAATAATTCTTCTTCCTTATCTTTCTGTTCCTTCTGCCATATTAATTCAGATTTGACATGTCCCCATATACTGTTTATGGCAAAATGAGATGAGTGAACTGATTCAGATCAAATAGCTGACTTTTTGCCCAAAACCCATGCCAAAGACAAATTGAACTTTTGAGAGTTTGGAGATATGAGTTTATTTTTGCATTGTTCTTTTTTTTTTATTTTCACATGGAGGCATCTTGGTATAATTTTAGTTTTATGCACTTGGTAGTGGTTGGAAATGTAAGGGATTTGGAGAGCTTATTTGAGTTAGTGCAGTAGAAGCTTTATGCAAGTCATCTTGTTTTTAAAAACTGCAGAATGGGGGCTTCCCTGGTGGCGCAGTGGTTGAGAGTCCGCCTGCAGATGCAGGGGACACGGGTTCGTGCCCTGGTCTGGGAAGATCCCACCAGCCGCGGAGCGGCTGGGCCCGTGAGCCATGGCCACTGGGCCTGCGCGTCCGGAGCCTAAAGGCCACAGCAGTGAGAGGCCCGCGTACCGCAAAAAGAAAAACTACAGAATGGGATATTAGTGTAAATGTGCATAAATCTACACATATTTTACAGTCCTAATGATGTTTTCAAAAGTCTTTACAATGTTGACCACAGCCCAACACAAAATATTCAATTACAGAGAAAGTAAAAGATCACAATAGGCACAAGATTTGGACTATGTGCCCCTAAACTTTAACCTATAAATAAGATTGTTTTATGAAAGGGGAGTCAATTTTTGGTCCTCCCTCTCCAGTGCTTTCCCACAACCAACCAAAAAAAATGAGCATAGGAAACTGGCTGGAATTATAGTGTTAATAGTTTTGCTTCAAATATTGTTTACGTACATTGGAGTGGCCAGATACAATTATCTTGAAACTTAATGCAAATACTCTAATATCAGTGCCTTCAAATGGTTTATGACCTAAGTTTAGACAGCCCAGCTAGGTCACAGAATTATAGTAATTTGGGAAACAGGGCTAAACCAACTTGCTGCCTTGCTTTGTCTATCTTGGAGCAGAGTGAAAGTGTGATGCAATGTTAACTTGGCCATAAAGAAATACTGTAACTTGTGGAAATTTTCTCCCATCTGCATCCTGGATAAGTCATCATCATCAGTAACATTATCATCTTTGCCGTATTCACAGTAGAACTTCAAGGATTATTATTCACATCTCAAAAGATGCACTTTTGTACATTACTGATGAATTCTCTATTGGCTCCTCCACAGAGATTTTCATAGCCCCCTGCTCCTCAAATGTTAGTGTGATAAAAATCACCTGGGGATCTTGTTAAAAACACATATTTCTGGACCCCATCCCCAAGGATTTTGATTCAGTAGGTGTAGAGTGGAGCCTAAGATTCTGCATTTCTAACAAGTTCCCAAGTGATGCTGATGGTGCCGGTTCAAGGACCCACAATTTGAGTAGTACTGATCTAGAGTTTCTTTCATTCTCTAACACTGAATCTGAGCTCCACCTTCAGATAATGACTTCCTTTTTTACTGAGATAATTGAAACCATCAAAGATGAGATGATGTTTCAACGTCAGAAACATACTAGATTCTTAAACATTCTCTCCTCTTTCTGTCCTACCTCAGGTAAGGTATGTACCCTCCCTCCTTGTCAAGTAAAATCTATCACTTTAATTTCAATCCCACCCCCTATCAATTATCTGCTATACTAATTAGGATTAAGTTCAGCTGCAAGTGATAAAAAAATAACAGTGGTTTAAACAAGACAGAAGATTCCCTCTAAGATAAACATAAGCATTTGTATCATATTTTTTTAGATTCCACATATAAGGATATCATATGATATGTGTCTTTCTCTGTCTGACTTACTTTACTCACTATAACAATCTCTAGGTCCATCCATGTTGCTGCAAATGGCATTATTTCATTCTTTTTTATGGCTGAGTAACATTCCATTGTATAAATATACCACATTTTCTTAAGCCACTCATCTGTTGATGGACATTTAGGTTGCTTCCATATCTTGGCTATTGTGAATAGTGCTGCTATGAACATTGGGGTGCATCTATCTTTTTGAATTATGGTTTTCTCTGGATATAAGCCCAGGAGTGGGATTGCAGGATCATATGGTAGCTCTATTTTTAGTTGTTCAAGGAACCTCCATACTGTTCTCCATAGTAGCTGTACCAATTTACATTCCCACCGACAGTGTAGGAAGGTTCCCTTTTTCTCCACACCCTCTCCAGCATTTATTATTTGTAGACTTTTTCATGATGGCCATTCTGACCAGCCTGAGGTGATACTTCATTGTAGTTTTGATTTGCATTTCTCTAATAATTAGTGATGTTGAACATCTTTTCATGTGCTTTTTGACCATCTGTATGTCTTCTTTGGAGAAATGTCTATTTAGACCTTCTGCCCAGTTTTGGATTAGGTTGTTTGGCTTTTTTTATATTGAGCTGTATGAGCTGTTTGTATATTTTGGAAATTAATCTCTTGTCAGTCACATCATTTGCAAATATTTTCTCCCATTCTATAGGTTTTCTCTTCATTTTGTTTATGGTTTTCTTTGCTGTGCAAAAGCTTTTAAGTTTAATTAGGTCCCATTTGTTTGTTTTTGTTTTTATTTCTATTACTCTGTATTTATACAATGGAGTATTACTCAGCCATAAAAAAGAATGAAATAATGTCATTTGCAGCAACATGGAGGGACCTAGAGATAATCATACTAAGTGAAATAAGTCAGACAGAGAAAGATAAATATCATACAATATCACTTATATGTGGAATCTAAAAAAAAATATACAAATGAACTTACATACTTAACAGAAATAGACCCACAGACATAGAAAACAAACTTATAGTTACCAAAGGGGAAAGGGGGGAAGGATAAATTAGGAGTTTGAGATTAACATATACACACTACTACATATAAAATAGATAACCAACAAGGACCTACTGTATAGCACAGGGAACTATACTCAATATTTTGTAATAACCTATATAGGGAAAAGAATCTGAAAAAAACAGACATATTTGTATGTATAAATGAATCACTTTGTTGTATACCTAAAACTAACACAATATTATAAATCAACTATACTTCTATTTAAAAAATTAAAATTCAAAGCATAAGCATAAACATAAGCAGCTCAGATCTGGTATATTAGCTCCATAACCATCAAGTCACAAATCCCTTCTATCTTGTTGCTCTTCCATCCTCAGCATACTGCTTCCACCTTAAAGTTTATCTCATAGGCCAAGAACTGCAGCTCTAGCCATTAGGTCCATATTCCAGCTAACAGGAAACAAAAAAGTATAGAAAGGCACACGCCTTCCTTTTAAGAACACTTCCTGGAAGTGAACCTATCACTTCTGCTTACATCCTATGGACCAGAACTTAGTTATATAGCCATACCTAGCTGCAAAGGAGATTGGAGAATGTACCTTTGCACATGCCCAGGTAAGATATGAGATTTCTATTACTGAGGAAGGAGGGGACAGATATTGAGGAACAATTAGCAGTCTCTATGGTACCTTTTTTCTTGATATTTATCTTTATAATTTTCTTCTAGTTATTCTTTCTAAGCCTATAAATATTCTAAAATAAAAATTTACTTCAGTACTACTCCTTTCTCCAGCTACCACTCAACCTTGCATCTTCCATTACTTTAAACTTGTCAAAAACCAAGCATTTGTTTCTATTGCTTGCATTTTGTTACCACTCACTTACTTCTCAGCACCTTATAATCTGGCTAAGACTCCACTGCTACTGAAACTACTTTCTGCTATGTCACCAGTGACTCCCTTTTCCCAAATCCATTGACTTCTAAGTCCTTGTAATAATTCCCTATGTACAGATTATTGCCATGAAAAATATGATAAAACCAAGGAAACATGGCAAGTAAGTAGTTGTATATCAAAAAGAGAGTCTTGTATCAGGGATCTTGTATTTTGAATGCAACCCTAAAAAGCCTTGCCTTTGAGAGGGACATTTTGACTCAATATATGTCAAAATTTTTGTTGTGAAATGAATATAGAGATGGACACTTGGAAATAAGTCTGCTTAGCCATAACTAAATAATATCTCACACAAATACATATGAAATTAGATAATAAAATCTTCCAAAGGAAATGCTGTATAAAATTATTTTATCTTGTTTTTCAGCTCTCTAGTATTAACTGAACTTGTCAATCTGCTTATATTTTTAATGTACTAGATTAGAGTCATTGGATCTTTGTATCCAAGGGTTCTTTCACTTATCTTTGGCCTGACATGATTACTGCACCAAAAATAATAATAGTAAGTAGGAGCAAGGGAGAAATTTTGCTGGAAATTGTGTTTTCCTAAGTCTCTTCTCAAAACTTTCCAGTGTTCGTGAGGGGAATAATATGAGAAAGAAGGACTGTATGCACCGATAAAACTTCTGGCTTTATAATAAATCCAATTTGTTTTGGAGCTCCTTGACTTGCAGAGGTGAGACTCTGAGTTTGTCAAGCTAGATGGACCCAAATCACAGCTTGAAAGGAATTTATAATCTCTGGCAACTAATTGTGACAATTAGAAACTTGGCTGTCTGACCGTCTCTGATTCTGCATGCCTAACTTCTGACTCTTATCCGGCTATTATTACTGAACTTGGCATTAATCAGCCTTTTATTTTGTGTGCTGATTTGGGCTCCTCCCCATTTCATGGATTTACATCAACCTTGATTTCATTCCTGGGTTCAAGTTCTTTGACTCATCTCCTGTCCTGTTTCCATTTCAGCATAGACACTATCTGACAATCCCAGGTTCCTCAATCTCAAGCTCAACGGTACTCAACCCTGGCTGTATATTAGGTTTAAATATCTATCAATGCCTGGGCCCTACCCCCAGTACTCTGATTTAAGTGGGTCTGAGATGGGGCCAGGCATTGATAGTTTTAATGGCTCCCCAGGTGGCTCTAATCTGCAGCCAGGTTTGAAAATTACCACTCTAGCATCTGTTTTTGTCCAAAATAACTATGGACTCTACTTAGGGAACCACTCTGTTTCCCTCTCCTGGCACCAGGCCACACTGCCTGCAATGGTCCCATGGAACTCAGTAAACGTAGGTGCTAGCCAGAATCAATTAGACCTAAGATAGTAATCCATTTATTCAACAAACATGTAATGAGTATCTACTCTTTTCTGAATAGTCAGAGAAAACTAAAATATAGTCCCTTTTCTCCAGAGCCACACATGCTAAGTGCTTTCATAGAGGTATGAATTAAATGCAATGGGAATACAGAAGAGGAAGCAATTATCTCTTTGTAAAGGTCTTGGAAGAGTTCCTGAAACATATTTGAGTCTCAAAGAGTAAGCGGAAGTTTACCAGAAAGGCAAGAGAAGATAATGAAAATCCAAACAGAGGGGACAAACTAAGCAAAAACACAAAGAAAAGATATTTTGTATAAATATACATGGATGGTTTACATTTTTCATTGAAGAGTAGCATGAATTTTAAGAAATCCTTAGACTTTGGGAGTACTTTATATGCATCTTTAAAGAAAACCAAACAATATCCAGTGACTGCAAAGTGCTGTATCATTTTTGTAAACAAGACTAAATCACCTTGATAGCCCTACAAAAGAGAAAGACTAATAAAACTATAATAGCAAAGACAAGAATGAACCTACGACATTTATTTTTAATATCACTTCAGCTTGTTTGCAAATTCTGACTTTTGGGCAATGCAAACACTTATAATGCCCTTTAGATTGGTTGATCTTTCTGTATGACAGATTGAAAACCAAATTGCTACATTTCTTCTTGGTTCTCTCTCAAATCTGAGTGATTTATACTTGGGACTGATTGGCCCCCTGCACCCACCTAAAGATACAATCTTCTATCTTTAAGGTGCAGGGCTCAGAACTGTAACATTGCTGAATATTCAAAATGCTTGTTTTGTAGCAAACTATTTAAAAATTTTTGTAATGGGGCTTCCCTGGTGGCGCAGTGGTTGAGAGTCTGCCTGCCGATGCAGGGGACACGGGTTCGTGCCCCGGTCCGGGAGGATCCCACGTGCCGCGGAGCGGCTGGGCACGTGAGCCATGGCCGCTGAGCCTGCGCGTCTGGAGCCTGTGCTCCCGCAGCGGGAGAGGCCACAACAGTGAGAGGCCCGCGTACCGCAAAAAAAAAAAAAAAAAAAAAAAAAAAAAATTTGTAATGTATTAGCCAGTTTGACTAAAGAAACGTGTTACTAGCACTTATGTTGCTTTGTTAACCCCATGCAACACATTCTTACAAAATGGCACAAGGCCCACCATTCGAAAGGCATCTCAGACAAGATACATACCTTACATGCTTTCATATTTCTTCTTCAAAATCAAAATCCCTCCCAAACTTTTCTTGTTCTTTATCTTCTCAATCAGTTTAGTACTTCATGACATTCAAAAATCCCAATCTGAAAATTGGAAAGAGAGGCTTTTACAACTCACAAATGCCCTCAACAGGGCCCCTGTGTTAGATTAATGCAAGATAACTATTCTAAGGAGAAGAGGAACTTCTTCCATGGACCCCTAGTTAGGCTATGCTTGAGCAGAAATAATTCCCAGGCCGATATTCAAACACAGTCAAGATTGTCCAGAAAGATGCTTTAGTGGCACAAAGAGTTAATGACCAAAACAATATAAGAAGAGAAAAGCCAGAATGGTACTACAGGAATAAATAAGGGTGTGGCTAATAGAAACAGGAGATTATGGCAACGCAAGATTAATTAGACCAGCTTTTAAAGAAGTCAAATTGTGGCCTAGGTTTCAAAGATATTAGAGAGTCCAGTGAAACTGATTACCTTTGGTTTCTTGTTCCTAAATGTCTACCTGAACTTCACTTTGCTTTTATTATATTTCGGTTACCCAGTAAGTTTCAACGGTTAATCATCACTGAACCTATTTAAACAGAATTATTAATAGCTGACTTCATTGTCGGTATGCCATGTAATAAGGTGTTTTCAACCATTTTCTCCCAGGTGTAACAAAGGCTATGTTTCCTTTTCTGCTTACATAAATTTGAACAATAAATAAAGTGATATATCAAATGTCACATTAAACTTCAAAAGCTCTCAAATAACTCCTATATAGAATTTCCAATACAATAGGGTGATCCATGATTCTTCATATATGCACTAACCTGTTTTCCCTTATCAGTAACAATAATTGTAGAATTAATAAATATATTTTTCTCTTTTCTACAGGATTTAGTGATCTGTTTCAAAAATAAAGAAATATGAAATTATAACCTTCTCAGGCCCAGCTTTAATTACATTGGTTTATTTAAACTGCCAAAGCTGTGGAAGGTCTGGACAAGTATTTTTCCAGTTACCAATAAAACCAATACTAAGAACTTGCTTTTACATAGAGTTTTATAACCTTTATAAAGTTTTAGTAAGTAATTTACCATCTTAGGACCACTCAGCTAGCACCGTAAGTCAGGCAACGCCAGTGTTTTTGCCCATTTTAGGGAGGTAACTAAGCCCACAAACATGAAATGCCTTCCTGCACCTGAGATCCTGTTATTTTTAGCCCCAAGTCCAAGTGCTTCTTATGAGCAGGAAAGCTTGCTTTAAAGCTTGCTTTAAAGTTAAATTAGATAATCCACTTAAAAACTTTAGCACAATACTTGATCTGTAGTATGTGCAGTAAAAGCTGCTATTGATTACATATATTTCTTATATAATTTATTACTAAATTAATGATCTTGTCACTAGGATCCTAAAGCTGGTGTTCCAGGACAAGTTTGAGAGAAATACAAAAGCCTACTAAGGACCTGACTGGGCAATGCCCAACATCTGGATGGAGACCAAATTATTTAACCAAGTGTGCTCAAACCCCATAAGATCAGAGTAAAAATCCACGCACCAAATAAACATGTCGTGGAGTCAAAATCTTTCCTCAATGGTGGTGGAATCGATCCTAGAAGAAAAAACAAAAATCCAAACTACAGGAAAAATTTTATGCACAGTAATGCTCATTATATTTGTTATAAAAGCAAAATGTTGGGGAAAAGCTAAATATGTAAGAGAAAAGGGCCATTGTGCAGGCATTAAAATATCATTAAAAAGAATATACAACATAGGGAAGTTATTACTATGGTAGAATTTTTAAGAACTCTATATTAAATTATACTCCCAGTATAATCTCATTTAAACTAAGATATATAGAAAAAGAAGAAAATATGACAAGTTATTATGTTTATGAAGTTTTAGAATATGCATAGCTTTTATTTTTTATACTTTTAACATTTTGCAAATTTCCCCCAAAGCACAGAGGAAAACAAATGTTAGTTCTTAAATATATGAATAAGGCGAGTGGTCATCCTGTTTCCTGTCATGAGCATGACTTTGCATGTTCTGTCTCCATGAAACAAATGCCTATTTGAGTGATTCTCCCAATTGCTATCGTTATTGACCAAGGCAACCTCTTTGAGCTTTATTGAAAAGCCACGGGGTTCAAAGTAAACTATGGCTCCAGTCTGAGTATTGCAAAGAGAGATACATAGAATATTCAGAGATTTGGCTAACTTTCTTTAAATTTTTTTTTATACAGCTCTCTGGTGATGTTCAGATCTGCTTCCACCATTCAAATTTTAGGGCTCTTTTGCTAAGCACACAGATGGTCTCTCAGTTGTCTGCTTCCTGATTGCCCCCAATCAAAATCTGCTTCCACTAAAGCCGAAAGCAAAGCTGGTAACCTGCTGTTTACCCTATTGGGATAGGAAGAGGAAGAAGCTGTGATCATGTCCTATGTACACTAGTGCTCTTCAGTTAGTGCTATCTGACTCCAGAGTAAGTAAATTGAACGGAACCAAACAGCCATTGAAGGAAATTGCCTTCAGCTGATATGTTACAGTGCTCTGTCTTGTCTTCAAGGTCTGTGAATAAGGTTAATTTGAATCTTACGGCCAAGTTCAGGAGGGTGCCAGCTCATCAAAAAGTTCCCAGAGAAACTTGGGCAAACAAAAACTAGCACAGTTCAGTCTGTATTACTATCTAGCTGAGCTCCACATCTCCTCAGTATTGGTCTCCCTAAAGCGTGAGAAAGAAACTCCTCATCTATGACCTTGCTGGATGTTCCGGAGAAAAAATAACAGCCTCTGAGGAATCAATTTAAGGAATATGGTTGCATTTGTTAATGTGTGAAAGCAGGGAGGCAGGAAGAAAATTGGGTGCTTAGGTTTAACTGGTATAGCTCAACAAAGGATGGAAAGAGATCACTGGAACCCAAGCAAAGGGAGGGGTGGATGATGAGTAGAGACAAATGGAGCAGAGGATGGGGCAAATGTAGTTATAGAATAGCTGAGCAGCAGTTAGCAGAGCAGCTGGAAAAGAATCCTGTGGATCTGGAGAACGTTGCTGCTTAGGAGCCTGAGGGTTCTCAGCCATTCTAATTTACTCTGTCTAGTGTGGCTGAAAGGAGACTAGAGTTCCAGTCCACGTTGCAGACGAGTGTAAATAAAACAGCAAAACAAGGATGAGAAATGGAACTTCTCACTCAGTGAAGCCAAGGAGGGTGTTGGCTGCAAGTAGATCGGAATTGGGTCATTCGCTTTATCTAAAGTATCTTTCTACAAGGATGGCCAAGGGTTGATTACACTCACTGGCATATTTCATCCGCCTTCCTAAAGCTGACACCTCAGGGGCCCTTTCTTTACCTGTAGCAAAATCATTTTGTTGCATTTGCTCCAACTGGCCGGCAAATGATATTGTTCATGACTCAGTGCTGAGGAGAGAAGCCACCCCTTGAAAGCACCTTCTAGTGGTTGCAGTAGGAGTTCACATGGCACAGGCTGGCAGCTGGCACACTTTGCCACTTCGTGGATCAGAGGCTAGGAGGTACAGAACCTTAGATCTCATTCTGTGCAGAATATTTATAGTGTCTTTTTCGTCTGAAATATTAGTTGCTCCCTTTCTTTCAGTGACCACACCCAATTTTAAAAGCCATCAATCGTCTGTTATTTCTCCCCACAAAACAGTAATGATGTAATGTGGAACTCTTTTAGTAGATGCATTCTCACCATACTAAAAAAAGTAAAATCTGAGTAAATATTCATAGAAGTTAAATTAAACCTAAACCTGGCATTGATATTTCTCCCAGAATCAGACCCCTCTATTCGGAGAAACAGGAATATCCACTCTGCTTCTAATGAACAGTGTGATTTGGGCACATCACTTGGCTTTTCTAGCTCTCAGCTTCCCCATCTTTAAAATGAAGGGATATGAATAGATGAGGTATCATTATATGAATGAGTGAAATAGCAAAATGACATTCTGATTCTTCTTTTATGAAGATTTTTGGCAAAGCTAAGTAAAACTGAGAGCTTTCAGTCAGTCTGACTCTTGCTTTCAGGCACATAACCTGTGGAAGGACATTGTTATCCATGTCGTGACCTTCGCTTCATCTCAGGCCGCTTCCAAAGATGGACTATATGTTCAGTCATATAGATCTAACTATAGTACACAAATACAATGTGCGCATGAGAGGGGCTTACCCTAAAATTTATGGCTTAGAGAAGCAGAGGAAAATATGGGATCCGTGTGGGCAGGCTCACTCCCAAGAAAAAGAAGAAGAAAGGGACTAGGCTACATATGCCCAGTTTCTCCTGGATGGTTTGGCTGGAATAAAGGCGGGGTCAGTTTAGTCCTACTTCCAGATCCTCTGTTGAAAATCAATAGATGTGGGTTTCAACAACATGACTTCTGTTTGCCCACTTATCTCAACTTTGTGGTTACTAAATACTTCTTTCCAGGTCTGACTTTCTGTATTCTTTAAAGCTATAAATCCCTGTGAGTAAAGGGAACTGTTTGCCAAGTCAGAAAGTAGGGAGAAAGGAGGAGAACATAAAAATCATTACAGCTTTTTTGTTCCAGGGCCTGCATGGAGTAGGGAGGCTATATTCCAGCAGTCTTGCCCTGGAGATAATTTGCATTAGCAACTGGGAGATGATGTAGGGAGATTTGTGGTCACAGAGCAGTTTAGTTGAGTCAGTTTTGAGTCCAGGCTTTAATATTTTTTCTAGTGAGTCAAGTGGCTGTTTAATCAGTACCTTTCTGTTGGGAATGCATCTAGAATACTTCTGGCTTTGATTATGCTTAGTTCTGGAAGGGACTTTAGAGATTGCATAGTTTGACATTCTCAGTTGTAATAATTAGGTACCTACTTGTTAATCACTCTTTCTCTAGCACCATATACAGTGCCTGGCACAAAGTATGTACTCAATACCTATTGAATTTGCAAGTCAGGAAACTGACTTCTGGGATGATTAGGTACAAGACTAGCTAATAGCAGGACTGGGGCCAAGACCCAGGCCACTAGCCACCCAATCTTTCCACATCTGCTTTCTAGCTAAGTAATTCAACTAAATACAGGGAACAATCTTAGCTTAAAATAAAGATGTTCACAATTTTTTGATACCTTTTCAAATTATTTATGTATTTTTAAACTCTTGTAAGCATGGTGGCTTAGAATGCAAGCCATAGTTTGGATATGGGCAGAGAGCCAAGGATAATGCTTGTTATTCCTACCTGATGGTTAGAACTACAATTCTGGAAGCAGGCTTGTCCAGGTGCAAATCTGGGCTTAGCCACTGAACCACTCCTGTGACCTTGTTCAAGTTACTTAAACACTCTGACCGAATTTCTTCATCTGTAGAATGGAAGAATAGCACCTGCCTCATAGGGTTGATGCAAGGATTAAAATAATAAACACATGTAAAGTGCCTAGAACCATGTATGGTACATAATAAATGTAAGTTATTATTATTGTTCTTGTTATTATTGTTGATAGTTCAATCTGTAAGACTTTGGCAACTTCACATTTATTCTTCTTGTCTATTTGACGTTTGAGGTTTGAGGAGTACAATGATGTAAGTGAGCTTCTTCAGACTCATTTTTGACTAAAAGGTTAGGAGATGATACTTCAGTACTGAGGTTACAGGATTCCATTCACCAGGCAAGGCATAGCAAGCAGCCCCTCATTAGATTATTTGTATGAATCTGGTCTTGGAACGTGAGACATAATAGCTACAGTTTGTCCAATTGATAAAAATCCCACGTCTTATGTCTTCTTCATTACTGATAGAAACTCAGAAAGGGCAAGGAGATTCACAATGTCTCCTTTTGGTTTGGTGTTTGAGGCAGGGGGTTTGTGTGACAGTAAACCACACCCAAAATTGAGAAGTGCTGAAGTAATTCTGGCAGGTTCTCAATGTCAAACCTTAAATGAAAATTTAGCTTTCCTTTGCCTGACTAGTAGATAGAAAAAAGTGAGAAAATTCTAGGAGATGGAGAAATTACAGCAGGGTTTAAGGCACATGCTTTTAGAGCAATGGGAAATAACTAAAATTAGGATCAAGAGGGGCCATGTTATATTTACCTGTCTGACTCTGCTATCTGAATGACTGAAGGCTAAATGGAAGGAGTCTCCGGTCCACCTCATCTTTTTCATGAAAGGTCCCACAGATTCTCAGAAAGGCTTTGAATTAATACTACATGTGGTTATCACAACTGGAATGTAGGAAAAAGGGTGGCTTTGTTCCCCTTAGAAATCCCTTGAGTGCATGTAAATTTCAACACCTGATCCCAGTGCTATGTCAGCACTGTGTTGAGAAGTAATTACATCCTGGAAGGAGGTATGGCTCACTTCTCATATTCTTATAGCTATGACAAAGTTTCCTGCTCAGGCCTAATGATTATTTTCTGAACTGAAAACAGAAACTTCTCAGAGGATGACCAGACAAGGGGATAACTCACTTTACTGACATCATCATTGCCTTTTAAAAGAAATGAAGCAACTATGACTGTGAAATGTTATACCTTTTCCACGGCAACTGTTCTAGGCTCCATTCTCCAAGAGTCTGACTCTAAGCAGTCATAGAGGCTGCTGAGTCTGGGGGCAAGAACATCAGACAGAATAACATGTTTCAAGTCTTAGTTATTCTATTTACTAGATGTTTGACCTTAAGCAGATAACTTGTTTTATTTGCTGCCCCACTTTCCTCAAAATGAAAGAGTTGTTTTGGATAATTGCTAAGGTCTTTTCTAGCCCATTATAAGATGACTGATTGCTACTAAACCATTGTAACATCCCTGGGTGTCTAAAATTTTAGAAAGGACATTAAGATAGTGAAGTCTTCAGATCTCTGTGCTAGACTGTGGAGGAAGAGATTTGGTTTTAATGGTACCTCTTCAGCATCTATCAAATCACTACATCTAGAAAGCTATTTAAATGGAGAGGCAACACAGCATAATGGAAAGCACACGGGATTTAGAGTTAAATGGCCTGCCTTTGGATCTTGGCTCATTCATTTAGCATCTCCTAATTTTTATAAAGGATCAACAACAATAACTATAATAATAATACTTGGAAATAAAATTTGCTAAAGCATAAGAAAGCAGGGAGGTATCTGCTTCTTTTTTTTTTTTTTTTTTTTTTTTTTTGCAGTACACGGGTCTCTCACTGTTGTGGCCTCTCCCGTTGTGGAGCACAGGTTCCAGATGCGCAGGCTCAGCGGCCATGGCTCACGGGCCCAGCCGCTCTGCAGCATGTGGGATCCTCCCGGACCGGGGCACGAACCCGTGTCCCCTGCATCGGCAGGCGGACTCTCAACCACTGTGCCACCAGGGAAGCCCTCTGCTTCTATTTATGATGGAGTGACTAGTACCAAACATGCCTTCCTGCTATTTAAAAAACTATAAGACTGGACATAATATAAACAACTCTTTTAAGGTATTGAACAACAGGCAATACAGGACTTTGGTCACTAAGAAAAGGAAAACATACAAGGTAAGCCCCAAATTCATGTCATTTCCCTTCTTTGGGACAATTTTGTGAACAAGACACAGGAAAATAAACACCAAGCAGACCATAACAGTCTTGCTGAGCTGAGGGAACAGATATTGAGCTCAGGGAAGGATACCAGAGAGCAGGGAACTGTGCAGTAGGGTTCACAGGTGACTCTGTTGGGGTTCCCATAAGTCATTGGCTAAGGGTTGGGCTATACAGGTGCAGGGCAGAACCGAGCAAGACTTAGCAGCAAGAGGCTGTTATGGGGTTGACAGTGGAACAGAGACTCTAGAGGTTGCACAATGCTCAAAAACATTGGAATTCCACTGCAACCAGAGTGGAAAGACATCAATAAAATCCCCAGCATTCAGCTAAGACAACAGAAAAGAAATGAATTAGGAAAAGGACAATGTTATAGGGTAAAGGCTACTCTAGACCCACCCTAACAAAACCTATAACCAAGCCCCAACATAAGCAAGGAGAACTTCCAGTGAAGTAAAGGAAGACAGCATACATAATTGATTCCTTACAATAGATCATCCAAAATGTCTAGCAACACATTCAAATTTTTTTTCAACAGGCAAAGAAGAAAATTTGCTCCTAAATCAAGGAAAAAGCAATCAATATAAAGTAACCCCAAGATGGACGAGATTTTGGAATTAACAGACAAGAATTTTAAAGCTGCTGTTAAAAATATATTCAAAGATATAAAGGAAAATATGGTTTGACCAAAAGAACAGTTTGAATAAGAAAACAGAATCAGTCTTATCAGAGAAATGAAAACAATAATGAAGAACCACATTAAAACTCTAGGTGGGTGGGAGGGAGGTTCAAGAGGAAGGGGATATATGTATACATATAGCTGATTCACTTCATTGTACAGCAGAAACTAACACAACATTGTAAAGTAATTATACTCCAATAAAATAAAATAAAGGGACGGCAACCATATTACAATATATAAGTGTATCAAAGTAACATGATGTATACCTTAAACTTACACAATGTTACATGTCTAATTTCTCCAGTAAAAAAAAAAAACATTATTAAAGGTAAAATGCAAATTATAATGTCAAAATATTAAATACAATTATTTAAACAAAGCTAAAAAAAACTCTAGAAATTTAAAGTATCTGAAATGAAACAATTCATTAGAAGAGCTTAAAAGCAAACTGGAAAAAAAAAGAAAGCAAACTGAGTTAGCAGAAGAAGGAATCTGTGAGTTTGAAGACAAACTCATAGTAATTACCCAATCTGAAAAACAGAGAGAAAAATATTGAAAGACAGTTAAGTGCCTCAGTAACCTGTGAGATAATACAAAGCTCTCAATACATGTAATTGCATCCCCACAGGCAAGGAGAGAGAGAGAATGGGCAGAAAGATTTTTTGAAGAAACAATGTTCAAACTTTATTAAATTTGGTGAAAAAAAAAAAACAAGCTACATATCCAGGAACTCAGCAAACCCAGCAGGCTAATTATAATGAAAACCACACTCCGGCACATCTTAGTTAAATATCTAAAAATCAAAGACAGAAATTCTTAAAAGCAGTTGGAGAATAATGATATATCGCAACAAGGGAATAGCAACATGATAATGAGGTCAATTTATAGTAAAACTAACTGTGTTTCTATATACTAACAATAAACAATTAGAAAAATAAGTTTTACAAGTAATTCCATTTATATGTATAAAAATACTTAAGGATAAAATTTCCAAAATATGTACTAGACCTGTAGGCTGAAAACTATAAATCATTTCTGAAAGAAAGTTAAAAAAAAAAAAAGCTAAATAAATGGAGAGATATGCTGTGGTCATGATAGAAGACTTAATTTTGTAAAGGTGTCAATTCTCCCCCAAATTGATTTATAGACTCAGTGAAATTTCAGTCAAAAGCTTAACAAAATTCTTTATATAAATGGACAAGTTTATGTTAACGTTAATATTAAAATACAAAGAACCTAAAATAGCCAAAGCAATCCTGAAAAGGAAAAGCAAAGTCAGAAGGCTTATTAGTACTTTATATCAAAACTTACTATAAAGCTACAGTTAATCAAGGCAGTGTGGTATTGGCGAAAAGATATTCAAGTAAGATCAGTAGAATAGAATAGAGTCAAAAAATAGACCCATTCATGTATGCTCAATTGAGTCTTAACAAAAGTTTCAAAGTAATTCAATGTGGAAATGATAGTCTTTTCAGCAAATAGAACTGGATCAACTAGATATCCAGATTGGGGGGGGGGGGGGATGAATCTTTACCTCACACCATGAACACAAATTAACTTGAAATGTATCATATGTCTGAACATAAAATATTATATATATATATATATACACATCTGACTAAGTACTGGCATCCAGAATATATAAAGGACTCTTCCAACTCAATATTAAGAAGCCAAGCAGCCTAATAAAAGAAAGGGATGCAAAAGATTTGGAACACTTTACAAAAAAGGTACATGGAAAACCAATGAGCTCATGAAAAGATGCTCAGCATCTTTAGTCTTCAAGGAAATGTAAATTAAAGCTAAGATGAGATCAAACAAATGCCCATTAGAATAGCTAAAGTTTAAAAGAGTGACAATCTTAGGTGTTGGTGAGAATGTGAAGAAACTGGAAGTCTCATACGTTGTAGATAGGATGTAAAACGAAACAACCTCTTCGAAAAAAGTTTTTGCTGTTTCTTATCAGTTTAAATGTACATCCCCCGATGACCCCAGCAACTCCATATTTAGGTATTTTGTGCACCACAAAAATATTTTCATTTGTTCGTTTGTTCATGGCAGTTTCATTTATAATAGCTAAAAACCTGGAAACAACCCAAAGTTGATCAACAGATAAACTGCGGTATATTCTACAAAGAAATATAAATTAGAAAGCAATAAAAGATGCATAGAAATTTTAAAATGAACAAGTTACTGATGTATGCAATAGCATGGATGGATTTCCAAACACCAGATTAAAGAATGTAATACTATGTGATTTCATATATATGAAGTTCTAGAAAAGGGTAAACTATAAAGATAGAAACGGATTAGTGGCTGCCAGAAGGTAGGGGTTAAAATGGGAATTTTGACTTCAAAGGGGTAGGAGGGAACTTTCTGGGGGATGTTCCATTTTACATCTCGAGAGGAGTGATGTCACTCAGGTGTATACATTTGTCAAAAGTAATTGAACTGTACATTTTAAATCGGTACATTTTATTTGATGTAAATTCTACCTCAATAAAGTTGATATAAAAAAGAAAGAGCATTCTAGGTTTGAGAAATATGTACTCTCCTCTCTCTTCCCTGGAACTGCATGAGCACATTTTCAGGCTGAAAAGTGATAGCTTTATTTGTAAACAAACGTCAGTTTTTACCTTGATGCCAAAGATGAAGTAGTATGCCCTCGACGTACTTGATGAATGGGGTGAATACGTGTCAGTAAGAAAAGGAGCAAAGGATACTAAGGAAGCAGAGAGAGGAAAAAAAGAAGAGCAGGACAGGGTAGTAAAGATTGGAAGAGGGAATTTATGCATTCCAGACAAGATCACGGACCTGGAAAAGGTTATGCCATCACATGATTCATTCAGATTCTCTGAGGGTGTGACTAGGTAGGAGAAGATCAGGAAGAAGTGGCTTGCAATGATGCAGAGACCTTGCTACAGAATGCCTTGAATATGCAGTCTGGAGGCATCTGACCAAATGTGTGCTCAGTAACTAGCCCTGAAGCCAGTTGAATTTGCATAAACCCTTTAAATAGGTACCTGAAGTACAAGAATCCCTTAGTAAATACCGGTGTATCTCTCCTTGAGGTAAACCATGATGACTTTACTAACTCAGGGCTTGAGGTGAATGCCACTGATGTCTCTGATCTAGTGAGGAGAGAGGGCTGCTGTCTGAACATAAATATTTTTCGTTCAGAAACAAAAAACAGCAGAATCCTTTCCCCTCTTGACCACTGGCTCCTTCTTTGACCCAATGTAAATTATAAACCTCCTCCAGCCTAAACAAAAAGGCCAGTCACCCTCTGATTATTCCAGCTGATTTATCCTATCTTGCAAAGGACACTTTCTCTTCCTTCCCAGATCTCTGCTGCGCTCTCTGGTACATTCCTTATTCTCAACACCTGCATGAGATGAAAAGCAAGACATCAAAATCTTATTGGCCATTTATTAGCTATTTCTTTATAGTGTCTCCAGGGATCTTGGAAGGGGTATTGAAATATGATGGGGAAAGAGACTGAAATGTCTGATTCAAGCGAGGTTTGGGGATTTTTCTGGCTTTCTATTACACTCAAACTCCCTGGCCCCTATTTCTACATACAATTGGCAATTTCACTGAATGAGTTTTTTGTTTCCCCAAATAACTAAGGTTGATATTTGACAACGTAGCAATAGGGGCAGTGTAAGCCATGGGAAAGACATCAGATGAAAATAAGCTGTCTTGGGTTCAAAATCTGACTCTGTCACTCTGCCATTCATACAAGCTGTGTGACCTAAAATAAGTCAATTAATGTCTCTGAATCTCAGTTTTGTCACCTCTAATATGGGGATAATAATACTTAGCTCAAAGGGTTCTTATGATGGTTAAATGAAATAACGTGAAATGCATGAAACAGTGTCTGTCACAAGGTAAGCCCTTGGCATTGTGAGCTCCTGTTATTTATTGTGAGTCCTTACCCTTGTTGACTTCTTGGAAGCGTTTGATCCTATTATCCTATTTTATCTTATCCTATCCACTCTCTTCCTGAAATTCCAGAGTCCCCTCTCTCGTCTAAATCATTTATCACAGTGCCTTGCACATAAATAAGCCTTCAATACATGGCACTTATAACTAAGTATTATTATTAAATTGGATTTCTGAACATGTAGTACAAAACTGACATTAGGATGTCAGTGGTGTGGAGACACCTCATCTGACCATGTTTTTTCAAATGAGAGTTTGGAAATCTCAAATATTTCTTTGAAGACCAGGGTCTTTGCCCAAAAGTGTATTTTTTTTCTGTGCTTGGACTGCATAGCTGTTTGAGCTTTGGTGAATGGTCAGGAAGAGAAGGGTTCTATCCCTGCTTTTTATCTCAGAGCAAGTTTCCAGTTAATCCCTGTTGATCTTTCTTGTGACTCATATTATCTCTTTGCTGACGTCTTATTCTTTGCTTACCTAATCATGTTTTGACCTGCTCCCTCACTCTCCAGGGTAGCCCTCCACAGCTTATTCTTAACATCTGTCGTCTTCCCCAGCAACAGATACAACTGTCTCTACATTAGATGTTATTTTTCATCCCTTCTAAATTGCCCTTATCTAACCCTTTCCTGTCTAAATCCTACTCTACCCAGTTCAAGACTCTTGTAGATTCTGGATCATGCTAGGTTCCAGAGAGATTGCAGCAGATGAAATGTCTAAGAATGTTCTTGTCCACAAAAAGCTTATGGTTTCTTTAGGGAAATAGGACAAATATGAAAAATGAATTTCACAGACAAGAACTGATTCAGCATCCTCTGTGTACAGGATACTTTACTGGGCCCCCGAGATAAGGGTAATCGAGGAGCCCTGGTTTCCTGCTGTCCTGGTGAGACAGAATGGACACAGCAACAAAAGCAAAGCAACATCACTTACATAGTGTCAAATGCAGAAAAGTATTAAAATGAATCAGAGTGTAAGAACTATCACCAAGGGTGATTGATCAGACAATACTTCTTGGAGGAAGTGGAACCTGATTTGAGCTTGAAGGAGGGTATAGTTTAGGGAACTGGCAAAGAGAGGAGGGCGTGTAGGGCATTCCAGACTGGGGAGCAGTGTGAACAAAGGTGAGGTGTCAGGAATGTTGTGGGTTGTTTGGAGACAATGAGTGCTCTGTTGAGCAGCAGCTGAGAGGTAAGATTTTACGTGGCCTTGAATGCAGAGATAAGGAACTTACATTCGATCCTGTGTTTAACAGAGCCCCAGGGCTCCTCAGAAGAGATTGCACAATCAAAACAGAGACTTCAATTTGATGCAGGTCGGGAAGAGGGAAAGAGGTGAGTGGGGAAGCTAAGCAGGCAGAGATCTAGGCCCTTCATTTCCGTGTAAAACTGATCCCATTTGTTCTGTTTGATATAATGAGAGACCATGTAAGATTTTAATTTGAAGAAAGTCTTCTGCTGCTTAAAAAATTAAAAATCCCTGCTGTAGATAGTAAAAGCCATTAAAGAGTTTTCAACATAGAATATTAAAATTAGTACCCTGCAGAGTTTCTCTCATCCAGTATGTAATCAAAGCAGGAATTCTACTTAAACATCTCTGACAGTCTCTTTAAAAATTGTCCTGTGAAAAAGAGGCGCAGATGTACAGAATGGACTTGTGGAGACAGAGGGGGAAGGGGAGGATGGGATGAATTGAGAGAGTACCATTGACATATATACACTACCATGTGTAAAATAGATAGCTAATGGGAACCTGCTCTATAGCACAGGGAGATCAGCTCGGTGCTCTCTGGTGACCTAGAGGGGTGGGATGGGCAGGGTAGGAAGGCTCAGGAGGGAGGGGATACATGTATACATATAGCTGATTCAGTTTGTTCTACAATAGAAACTAACCCAACATTGTAAAGCAATCATGCGCCAATAAAAATAAACAAAGTATATTTACCCAGAATGGTGGGGGAAAAAAATTGTCCTGTGACAAGAAAAACACAACTTTACATGACTTTACATTCCACTATTGGATACCTCTAATTCAGGAGACCTTAAAGTGGAATCCACACATCCCTTAGAGGTACCATGAACTTTGATGGGAGAAAATATATATTTTTCCTAATCTCTAACTGGAATTTACCATTTCTTCTATTATGAATGTAGGCAACAAACCCTAGCAAATTTATCAATAACGAAAAAACACAAATATTTTCAATCCACTTTAAAATCATTGCAGACAGCTTCAACTTTTTAAAGATTTTAATATTCATATTTCAATATAATTTGTTTCCTGTGTAATCTTATGCATTTTATTTTATGCACGTAAAGACATTCCTTTGAGAAGAGTTCTCGGGCTTTTCCAGATTTGTAAGGGGGTCCAAGGCACAATATAATGTAATAAAACTCTGTGTTACGTTTATGAAGCTGTTTTCTATTGATCCAGAATTTTTCTTCCCCTAACATCTTCACATTGTTCCCACATTTCCCCCTACGGCCACATAGAATAAGCTTAATGCTACTTCCATGTGACAGTCTATCAACTATTTGAAGACAGTTATCATGCGTCAATAGACTTTTCTTCTTGAGCTAATCACCTCCCATTTCTTCATCTGTCCCTCAAAAGACATGCCATTGGGTCCCTTCATCATTCTGACCAGCTTCGACAACATCCTCCACAGGATCCACCTTCTTCACGTCTTCCTCTTGAAGCATGGTGGTTGCACCTGAGCAAACATCCAGAAAGGGAAGGGTTAAAGACAGAACTTGCAGTCTGTCTCAATAGTCTCAGTACTTCCTGTTCCCCAAGTTATAATAACATGAGTCCAGGGACTGAGATGTAACCAAATATGGTCATTTACTCTCCCCACTTATGAACACCCTGGAACCCAGAAGAGGTAGATCTACTCAAGACAGTATACTAAAGTGCTTCAACGGGGCTACACAGGTCTGTGTTTCTTTTTTTTTTCTTTTTTTTGCGGTACGCGGGCCTCTCACCGCTGCGGCCTCTCCCGTTGCGGAGCACAGGCTCCGGACGCGCAGGCCCAGCAGCCACGGCTCACGGGCCCAGCCGCTCCACGGCATGTGGGATCCTCCCAGACCGGGGCACGAACCCGCGTCCCCTGCATCGGCAGTCGGACTCTCAACCACTGCGCCACCAGGGAAGCCCCAGGTGTGTGTTTCTATGCTATTTCTTCTGCATATTAGCTGTGTGACTTTGGGAAAATCATTTGATATCTGAAACTCAGTGTTCTCCTCTGTAAAATGAGTGAAATAATAGTACTTATTCCATAAATTTGTGTTGATTAAATGAGGTAATGCATATAAAGTGTTTAGCACAGTGTCTGGTACATGCTTGCTAATGTTGATCAAAATAAGATAAGCATTACCATCCTCCGTATCTCATCTGGGCCTTGGACACCTCCTTCTACTCTGCATTTCACCATGGTTCACTTCCTCTTTCTGGATGCACAGTTTAAATGTGTTCCACACCAAGTCTCACCCTTCTCATTGCAGGGCATGGAAAAGACCCACCTCCTCCTTGGAGGCTCACTCTCTCTTGAATCCCTACAGGATTTTAAAAAACCAAACCACTAAGACTGAAAATGATTTCTAAGGTTTATGTGGAAATGTTCTCCCAGTGGTTATCAGCCTTAAGAGATGAGGGCTAGGGGCTTCCCTGGTGGCGCAGTAGCTGAGAGTCCGCCTGCCGATGCAGGGAACACGGGTTCGTGCCCCGGTCCGGGAGGATCCCACATGCCGCGGAGCGGCTGGGCCCGTGAGCCATGGCCGCTGAGCCTGCGCGTCCGGAGCCTGTGCTCCGCAACGGGAGAGGCCACAACAGTGAGAGGCCGGCGTACCGCAAAAAAAAAAAAAAAAAAGAGATGAGGGCTATATTCCAAATAATTAACTTCCTCTTATTTTGTCAGCATAAAATCACACTTTCAAGTCCACTTATTATACCGATTTATCAGTTTACCTCTCACTTCCTCGCCATGGAGTCCTAGGAAAGTTATCAGAAGGACAATGCCTAACACAGTGCTGAGGGCATCCCCCATGTTGGGGAAAACTTTTAATAGCTCCGATAATTAATCAACCAAATACTGAATGTCCCCTCTGAGCTAAGGCTTAGTTAGGTGTTGAGGTGAGGGTGGGGTGGGAGTGGCAAGGGTGACAAATGGTAAAGTGTAAGAAAGTCCCTCCAAAACGCTGACAACCTCATTAGGGAAAGAAATAAGGTAAATACGAAAAATAAACAATATACATATTACAGGCAGTTTCCTTTCCAAATTGAGTTATCTTTCTGTGGATTTTCTCCTCATATCCTAAACATAAGTCAAATTCTAATGAAAACTAGTATGCTTCCATCTAGGTCCTTTGTGCTCTCTACCTCTCTCTCTCTCTTTCATTCTCTCTCTCTCCTTCTCTCTCTCTCTCCCCCTCGCTCTTGTTCTCACTCACACTCACACTTTTGCTGTCACTCTCTCTCTCTCTCATCCTTCTCCTAACCTCAACTCACCCAAATAACAGGTAGCTCTGATATATCTTAAAATAAAAATCTATGGTGCACATCCCTCCAAATTTTTCTCATTCCTTTATCACTCCTATTGAAGCACATATCCCCCCTTACTGTGGAAAGCTCAGTGAGCTAGTCGGAAGAAAGCAAATTGCAGGTTTTAAAATTTTACTACTATATTTTAGGAGCTATTTGTCTTTTTAAATAGCCTTATTAATTCAGACAAATGAATCCGATACTTCTGAAGAAGATTTATTGGAGCCTTTCCAATCCCATTATCAAGGGACTTCCTCCTCTGGTAGGACGATTCCAATCCCCTCTTCGAAGTTGTGTCTTACTTGAGGATTATTAGCCAGGGCTATGTCTTGTCTTCCATATGGGGTTGCATCATTAAGTATAATGTAAGACTGGGCTACCCTAGGCATTTATCCATAAAACTTTGGACACATTAGATGCTAAATTAATGGTTGTTAGATGTAGAATAAATGACATGAGCTATTGCATATAAACAAAATAAGCCTTTAGCAAATACAACTAACAGTGTACACTAAGCAAAACGTTGAAGGAAGGGCAGTATTCAAAGTTGTATGTTACCCAGTAAGGAGGCATTTGGAATGTCTCTTCCAGTCACCCAGGAATGGATTCTTGAAGAAAGTAGGCCTCTCAGGAGCTGCAGACTTAAAGACTGAAGAGCCCTGGGAACATTCCAGGCATATGGTACAGCTTGGGAAGAAGGCTCAAGGGTGAAAGTAACATATTTGGGCTTGAAAAAAAAAAAGAAGCGTTTTGCCAAACATGTTTTTCCCCTCAGTGTTCAAAGTAAAAAAAGGAAATGCAATCCATATGGTTTGGACTCATTTATGCTCAATTATGAAGAGCTTCAAGACATTTTCTAACCCCTTAAGTTTTTAGGCCCTTTTTCTCCCTGAAGAACAGGAAGTCTTAATTTTCCTAGCTTAAGGGAACTTGAAAACTAAACGATTTATGTTGAACTTAAATATGAGAGTTCATGAGTTTAAATTCAGACAGACTTGGTATAATCTGATGTCCAAACTGTTGCCAGTGATGTTTTTTCTACTCAGAACCCTCAGTGTGATATCTTTCAGAGCAATTCTGTTTTGATTTCTGTCTTTAAATGGAGGAGAACATACTTTGAAATAAGAAAATGCAGGGGGTTCAGAATTTATAACTGGGTTACTGATGGCTTCAGCCCAGTTGTACATCTGAACAAATTGCATCCATATGCTAGCATAGCCTTGGTTTTTTTTTTTTCATTTCTTACATCTGCAAGGAAAACAAATCTCATAATATATTAGTAAACAAGCATACCATTTGATTTTTAAACCTTATGTAATCACTTTGATCCAAGAGAACTCTTCCACACAGAACTAGCATTTTTACTGACTTTCCTCTGACATGCTCCAATTTTAAAATTTTTATTTCCTTCACCACTAAGAATTGCCTCATGCATTGAAGTACATAGTTCATTATTTCCGCTATAGATAATATGAAGGGTACTGATTTAAGAAGGTAACAAAAAGGGAAAGGTTGATCAAAGTAGAGATTCAGACCAGTAATGGGACCACAAAGACAATATTTACTTTGCTTTGTTTTTGCCATAATACTTAACTTAGATGTTGAGCTTCAGCTATACCATTCCACCCTGCCCTTCAACCTGATCCCTAAAGAGACACTCAGCATTCTAATTTGCTCCTGCATCTCTTCAGTTTCCATCTTTCCATGACGCTTTCCTGTGTGGAATCTGCAGTCAGCACCAAGTTAACCAACTTAGGGAAGTTGTGACCACAGGAAATATGGTGGCCTCTTCCTTCTGTGTGAAACAACTATTGTCAAAGCTATACTTTCATATTTTTCACTGGCTCCTCAGTTATTCCCATGTTCAAATAAAGATCTTTAATCTTAAGTCTCAAGTCCCTTGAATTGGTATGGTCCAATTGTCCCAAAACAGACCATTTTTTCCCTTACCCACTAGAGCAGATGGGTCCAACAGTTCTGTCTGGTATCATTCCACCTGTCTAGAAATAGACAGGATGCTTAGGTGTGGGTGTCCTGGCACCCAAATACTCTCTATCAACTGCTGCTGTTCACTGTGACTGTTACCTGCTTACATTGGCTGAAGGGACTGTTTCCTTAGAAACATAGTGCTGCCTTTTTAGTGAGCCTGGGGTTTGGGGAGGGGGAGCCAGGTGCAGTAGAGTCTGGTTGTGATTAAAGAGAGAATGACCAGTATTAAAATAAGGGTAACTAGATTGATGACTTTTTACTTTACCTAGGTGAGTTGTAATATCTGATGTGAATAGAAGCACATAAAGCATTGTTAAAACATAATTTAATTCATTTAATCTTAGGAACAACGCTTTGAGGTAGGTCCTGTTTTTATCCCCAATTTAACAATGAGGAAATGGAAGCTCAGATAGGTTCAGTCACCTGTGCAAGGTTGAGTGGCTAGTAAGGTATAAATGTGGGAACCAAGCCCAGGTCTCTGACTCCAAGTCCACTGTTCTTTGTTTTATTCTACAAGACACCTGCAACGACAATTTTTTCCAGGAGTTTTGAGGGGTGACACAGTGAAAAAAGTGGCTTTATTCTTATTTCAATTCCCTTCCTTCAGGGCACAGTTCTCTTTTGCTCAATGTAAGGTTTTCTTTTCTTTAGTGAAATACTCCACTTTTTTAGGCTTTTCAAATTTTTGAAGCAAACACTTTCCAAGAGTTGTATATTTATCTATCTCATTACTTAGTGGTGGATAGAATTTGGCTTAAAAAGATCAAGTTGCCTAAGAGAAAGATAAATGAGTGGCAGCAACCACAAGTCTCCAGAAGATCTTTATTGACTACTCCATTTTAAGAGTCCTTATAGTGTATGTCAATGAGTTATAAACTAGGAAAAGAAATGCACAAGGGGACATTCGGAACCTCCTATCTCTTTCTTTCAGCTCCCAGATCTGCAGAACACCACCCTCCTGCTTGGTCCCAGTGGAGCCCCTGAAGGGACGGAAGGGGGCAATAAAATTCATACAGATGAGGGAGTGTGATATAATGATTAAAATACAGGCTCTACAATCAGATCCAAGTTTAAGTCCAATCTCCAGCACTTCCAAGTTGTACAGCCTTGAACAAGTTACTTACATTCTCTGAACTATAGTTTGTTCATCTACAGAATATGGATAATAATCGTAACTACTTTATAGGGTATTTGTGAGTATTAAATAAGATAATATGTGTATGTATATGTGTGTGTTATTATATATATGATGAAATAAAGTGGTCATGGTTGAGCTTAAATAGAGACAGAGGCAACAATCACCCAGGCATCTCCTGTTATAAGTGATTAGTATAGGAGAAGGTCTAGAGGAAATAATATATTTAGGGAAAAAATTGAAGGTATAAAGCAAAGAAAAGGAGCTTTCTTTGATTCCACATTGCTGACGGTGTTATTCCAATCTGTTTATTTATAGAAACTTGAATTAAGAAGAAACTTGACAGCATATTTACATTCATCTTTTCTGAAGAAAGGGCCACACCTAACCCAGCCCAGAAGCCTGGGGATAGTTGAACAACTGGATATTTTGCTGCAACTCCGAGGTCAGCCTAGTTCAGAAAGAGCCCTTTAAGTTAGGAAATATAATAATTATTCATTTAAACAACATTCCTGAATACCTACTATGTGTGTAGTGCTGAGGGTACTAGGTGTGTGAAGGGAGGAGGGGTCGACCATAGTTCCAACATTCAAGAAACTCACAGGTTGCAGAGATAGATGTATAAACAGATATTTATAATGCAATGAGAAAAGTACTATAATGCAGGTATGTGCAAAAGAGAGAACAAATAATAATGGATGGTAAGTTAGGGAAGGATTCACTCAGAAGGTGAAGTTTGAGTTGTCTGACAAGATGGAGAAAAGTTCACCAATTAGAGCTCAGAAGAAGGTAGGAAGACAATCCAGGCAGAAGGAGCATGTGCAAAGGCACTGTGATATAAAAAACAGCACACTCGTGGATCTACAATTATGTCTGGAAGGTTGGAGCTTAGAGTACACGAGAGTAGAAGATGGGAGTAGGGAAGGGTAGGAGATGAAGCTTGAAGAGCTAGGAAGGAGGCAAATCATGAAGAGTTCTTGATGCCCAAGGGGTTTGACATTATCCTCCGGACACTGAAGAGTTCTAAATAGCGGTGGAACATAATCAAATCTGTGTTTTAGATCACTCTGGTTGCAGTGTAGAAAATAGATTGTAAACAGCAGAACACTGAGCCATGGAAACCAATTAGGAGGAAGTTGAAATAATGTAGATGTGAGATGATGATGATCCGGACTAAGGTGCTAGCACTGGACTTGTAGAAAAGCATAAAGAACTCCCCAGGTGCAAAGGCTTCTAATCTTATCAGAAATGCCAAAAGGCAAAAGGCAATAGGAAAGTAGTCTCAAGGAAGCACACCAGTAAAGTCTCAAAGCCATAGGTGTGAATGCAAATAACATCCGTTTAGTCTAACCTTCCCTGAGTAAACAGAACAAGTAGATTGCTGGGGCCTCAACCTCTGGTTTATCAAACATGATTAATAGTGAATTTCTTCCCTAAAGTACACACACTTCAGGTTACACAACTCAAAAGAAAAACAAGACAGGATTAATGTGGCATTGGTTCTCACTGAACGTTTGACACAATGCAAGCCACTGTGTTCAGCGCCTCACCAGTATGGCTTACTCAGCAGAGCTAAAGGTTCAGAGACTTCCGCATTCTTCCCTTGGGAAGCCCCTTCCATTCCTACTATTGATGTCAAGAGTGAAGGATGCAAAGTGAATCAATCCACCAGCATTTCCTGAACACCTCCTAGGTACCCAGCCCTACATTGGTACTGGCAGAAGTTAGGGGGTGGATGAGGGTGTGGGTGGAGGGTAGAGAACCATAAGATAGACCCCTTGCCCTCAAGAAGCTCACACTGTGACCTAAACTGGAAGTGTCTTAGTAGCCTAGGGAAGGTTAAGCTCAGTGTGGGCTGACCAATTCAAAGAAGACTTCCTGGAGGAGAGAGGGTGTGCATGAGTTTCGAGGGTGAGTGAGATCTGAATCGGAAATGAAAGGGAGGTTCTACCAGGCAAGGGTGGGGAGGGAGAGGATACATGGGGGGGAGGTAATAGTGACAGAATAACAATAGAGTTTATTTCCTTCAGTAACACCTTAGAGCAGGAAAAGTTCTTTCTGGCATCTGTATTGTAGCTTTAAGAGGGACAGGGCAAGGGTGGGAGAGAAGAGGTGGAAAAAATATCTTGTGAAATTTTTCCAAAATGGATTCTGTGATGACTCTCTTCTCGCATTGCTGTTGGTACAATATAGAGACAGACTTGAAGGGAATAAGAAGTCGGGAAGGGGGCTTCCCTGGTGGTGCAGTGGTTAAGAATCCATCTGCCAATGCAGGAGACACAGGTTCGAACCCTGGTCCAGGAAGATCCCACATGACGCAGAGCAACTAAGCCCATGCGCCACGACTACTGAGCCTGCGCTCTAGAGCCCACGAGCCACAACTACTGAGCCCATGTGCCACAACTACTGGAGCACATGCGCCTACAGCCCATGCTCCGCAACAAGAGAAGCCACCGCAACGAGAAGCCCGCGCACCACAACGAAGAGTAGCCCCCGCTCACCGCAACTAGAGAAAGCCCGTGCACAGCAACGAGACCCAAGCAGCCAAAAATTAATTAATTAATTAATTAATTTTTAAAAAAAGAAGTCAGGAAGGAAGAGAGAATTAGCATTTACTGAGTACCTCTATTTCTATATCTTGTCTCACTTTGCCCCCTCCCAGAGTTAAGTGGTTCTCTAGCTGTGTACACATTGGACTTGCACTCAAAAGAGCTTAGTTCAAGAGTTAGCTCTGCCACTTAGAACCTGTGTAGACATTAATCACAGCTTTTCTGAACCTCAATTTCCTTATGTATATAGAAGGCAACAAAACTATCTACCCTACTCAATCAACAAGATTATTATGAAAATTGCATGAGATAATTGATATGAGAGTAGTTTACAGAGTGTGAACATTGCACAAACATGTATCCTATTGTGTAGTTCTGGCAACTGAACGTATGCTTGATTCTGCCACTTACTACCTGTGCAAACTTCAGATAGCCACAGCTTTCCTCTGACATTCTCTGCAGGGCTGTAAAGATGAACTTACCAAAACCCATCCATCCACTCATCAGTAAATGCTTATTAATTATCTACTCTCTGTCAGGCACTGTGCTGAAAGATAGGTATAAAAAGATTGGGCCCCTTTTCAAGGAACTGCCAATCTAGTTGA
Organism: Tursiops truncatus; assembly: GCF_011762595.2. Lineage (NCBI taxonomy): Eukaryota > Metazoa > Chordata > Mammalia > Artiodactyla > Delphinidae > Tursiops > Tursiops truncatus. Next base: position 31,125,496 of record NC_047055.1, read on the forward strand.
AGATACAAGCTAGGAAACAGATAAATATAAAATAAGACTTGCTTTTATGGGGATATATATGCAGAGAATGCAGTGGAGCTTAGAAAAGTCAGCCCTAACAATGAGTAAAGGAGTCAGAGTCACAAAGTGTAAGTTTTAACCAAGGCTTGAGAGAGGAGAAAGGGTTTGCCTAGGGGCCAAAAAGCGGAGTGGGAGAGCTCAGTCAGCTGTAGTGTTTAGGATAAGAAAAGCCTGGGCCAAAGTTGAAATTCCAATATTTAAGAAGTAGACTGAAATAAAAGAGACTACAAAGTAGACTGAGAAAAGTTAGAACACAAAGAAAGAGCAGTATCATGACACCCAAAAAAGGAGGGAGTGGTCAAGAGTGTCCAAGGCTATCAAGAATCAAGATGAGACTTAAAAAATATCCACTGAAAATGAGCAAATGGGACCTAATGAAACTTCAAAGCTTTTGCACAGCAAAGGAAACCATAAACAAGATGAAAAGACAACCCTCAGAACGGGAGAAAATATTTGCAAATGAAGCAACTGACAAAGGATTAATCTCCAAAATTTACAAGCAGCTCATGCAGCTCAATTTCAAAAAAACAAACAACCCAATCCAAAAATGGGCAGAAGACCTAAATAGACATTTCTCCAAAGAAGATATACAGATTGCCAACAAACACATGAAAGAATGCTCAACATCATTAGAGATCATTAGAGAAATGCAAATCAAAACTACAATGAGATATCACCTCACACCAGCCAGAATGGCCATCATAAAAAAATCTAGAAACAATAAATGCTGGAGAGGGTGTGGAGAAAAGGGAACACTCTTGCACTGTTGGTGGGAATGTAAATTGATACAGCCACTATGGAGAACAGTATGGAGCTTCCTTAAAAACCTAAACATAGAACTACCATATGACCCAGCAATCCCACTACTGGGCATATACCTTGAGAAAACCACAATTCAAAAAGAGTCATGTACCCCAATGTTCATTGCAGCTCTGTTTACAATAGCCAGGACATGGAAGCAACCTAAGTGTCCATCATCGGATGAATGGATAAAGAAGATGTGGCACATATATACAATGGAATATTACTCAGCCATAAAAAGAAACGAAATTGAGTTATTTGTAGTGAGGTGGATGGACCTAGAGTCTGTCATACAGAGTGAAGTAAGTCAGAAAGAGAAAAACAAATACCGTATGCTAACACATATATATGGAATCTAAGAAAAAAAAAAGGTCATGAAGAACCTAAGGGGTAAGATGGGAATAAAGACACAGACCTACTAGAGCATGGACTTGAGGATATGGGGAGGGGGAAGGGTAAGCTGTGACAAAGTGAGAGAGTGGCATGGACATATATACACTACCAAACGTAAAATAGATAGCTAGTGGGAAGCAGCTGCATAGCACAGGGAGATAAGCTCGGTGCTTTGTGACCATCTAGAGGGGTGGGAAAGGGAGGGTGGGAGGGAGGGAGAGGCAAGAGGGAAGAGATATGGGAACATATGTATATGTGTAAGTGATTCACTTTGTTATAAAGCAGAAACTAATGCACATACACACACAAAAATATACCCACTGAATTTTGTGACAAGGGGGTCATTGGTGACCTTGGCAAGATCCATATTTACTAGGCTTAGGAAGTGAATGGGAATTGAGGAAGTAGAGATTACAGGTGGAGAATACTGTTATTCTAGAAATTTTGCTAATAAAAATAGGTAAAGATAGGAAGTAATGGAGGAGGATGTAGGATTCAGGGACGTGTTTGTTTCTTTATTGTTTTATTTTTTTAGGTCACAGAGATTTGAGCGTTATATCTTGAAGGGAAATATCCCATGGCGAGAGTAGTTGAGGATATAGGAGAAATAAAAGACAACTGATTGATTGAGGTTCAAAGGAGGCAAAGGTATAAGTAAGAACGCAGGAAGCAAGATCCATTTTTGACAAGGGAAGGGATACAACTTCACCTGAAGTTGGACAGAAGAAGGTGAAGCTGAGTACAAAATAATTGTTTGTACAGCACCTACCGTGTACAAGGGCCTTTGCATATACTGTTCTGTCTGCTTGAGATTCTCTTTTCCCCCTGTCACTAGGCCAGATCCCTGCTCATCATTCAGACTTCATCTCAACTGTCATTTCTTCAAGAAAGTCTTCTTCTACTCCCCAGAGACAAGGTTAGGGCTCCCTATTGCATGCCATCAAGGCACTGTTTTCTCCTCCCTCATAGCACTTTTGACAGTTTGTAACTGTGCATTCATTAATGAATGTGATCATTTGAATATTTATTTCATCTACCAGATGGTAAGCTCTGTGAGGAAAGAAGTCAAGCCTCCTCTGGCTCACTTCATTATCTCCAGTAGGTAGTACATAGTGCCTAGTATAGAATAGGTATCTAATAAACGCATGTTGAATCATCTTAAATGTATACACTTAATTGCACTAGGTGTTGACAAAATAGAAAATCTCTATTTTTGCTTCCTACAAGGGGCAGTTCCTATAAGGGAACTTCAGTCTAGCAGAAAAGATAAGCCATATATCCAAATGGTTATAAGACAGAGATAGCACTTGGTGCAAATAACACTCCTTCTATCAAGTGGAACACTCATCCTACCCAGAATCAGTCTCTCCTTCCTCTTGACTTTCATTGCACTTTTCTCATACTGATATTGTAGTACTCTCTTTGGTTTACAGTTTATTAGCTTAGCTCTTCAGTCTTCCTGTACATTCCTCTTCTGTTTAAATCAAGTTAGAGTCAGGCTCAGTTGCTTTCAACTGAGAATCCTAATACACGTGATAATTTTCCTTAAACATCGAGCCATTTGACTCAGAATCATTTCAAAACCGGTTTTCTCTGTAGTTGTTTTTTTTTTTTTTTTATCAAATGCAGTTTTGAAACACATTTGATAGAAATTTTAAAATTTGATTTCAAAAATTGACTTTTTTGCTTTTGCTTATTCAATAGCAGATTAGATTTTGCTGGATATTCAGGTAATTGAACTGCTCAGCGTACTTAAAACAGCTGGCTGGTTGGCATAGTTACAGTGGTTTAAGATTATGCTGGTGTCAGGACCGATTTGGCTATTTCTTTTCTTTTCTCTTTTCTCTAAAATAAAGATACCACTAGACCCAAAAATGCAAGAGCAGCTATACATTTATGTGTTTTTCTTTTCAGTTCAAATGAGTTATAATTACCCATAAGGGCACAAATTCTAGGACACTTTGAGGCAATTAGGGAAAGCAGCATAGAAGAAGCTGCGAGGAATCTTGAAAGGTCTATCCAAAACCCTGGGATCCAGAAAAGGCGTTACTATGCTTCTGAGAAATATTTTAGGGTATTTGGGGAAGCACTGGGCTAGAAATTGGGAACCTGCAACATCTGGCTGGAAGGCCTAAGTGAAACATGGTATTTAGCACCTCCTGTCTTTGGCAAAATCCTGACAGAACTTTGTCATTGCCAACAATTTCCTTAGAGTCTTTGAGTCAGATCTGGTGGATGTCACAGAGCCATTTAGTCTGATATGATCTGGTCTGCTGCTTGGAAGACTAGGTCAATGGTGTCTAGGGGGCAGTATTGACACCAAAATTGCCAGAAAGTGGTATATAACTTTATACCTGGTTATAGTTGATAAATTATAGCTGAAAAAGCCAGGAATTTTTAATTTCATCAAAGTTATGTAAAAAAATTCCCTATCTTACATTACTTTTTTTTTTAACCTGATAAAGAAAAAGCATAGGCTCTGAAGTGAGACACGTTTAGGTTCAAATTCTACTTCACCACTTATAGTCACCTTCAGGTAAGCCACTTAATCTCTTTAATCCAAATGGGAGTCACACCAGTTTCCTCATGAGATTTTTGTAAGGTTTAAGTAAAATAACCTATGAAAAGTCCCTGGAACACAATATCTAGCTCATAGAATATACTCTTCTTATATTACTGTTCTTTCCTTCTTTTGAAAAATGGGGATGTAATTTAAAGCTTTAGTTTCCATTTACTTTCATGTAGAAATTAATTATATTTTAGGGGCGATTTCTTTTATTCTTTCACTATGAAATGAACTATCTTTGCAGAAGTGTATTCATATTTCACGTGGTGGCATCTAATGCGTATGACTTTGCATTCTAGAAAATCATAAAATGAGGACTTCTGTCCTTTAGAATAGAAGCAACATAGACAAGACCAAGATTCAGGAAGTATAGGAATAAGGACTACTTGTGTTGCTCTGTCAGCGTATTACCAGAGAATAGCACAGAAAAGTACTTGAGGAGCAGACTAGTAACATGGTCCAGAGAGTTATATGATAAGAAGGAACTCCTTGTGATGCAGAGGTCTTTTAGGAAAGAACAGAGGTTTGAATACAAATTTAGGTTTGTGAGAGATTAGTTTATGCTTTATAAAATGAAGATTTGGTATTTTCCTTAAATTTTTCTAAGCATTATACTCTGCATTGAGCAGTAAAATCTTCTGAAGATATCTGGGTGTCGGTTTTTAATGTAATTTTAATAGTTCACATTTCAAATTCTGAAGCTGGTTGAAAACAAATACTATCACAATCTGAGAGATTTTCAACATACACTTTAACTTTTTTTCTGCTCTCCTTGATTTGCTGGTTTATGATTCTAGAAATATTTTCTTTTTAATTTGAGGGTAGTGCCATGGATAGTAATAAAAGAACATTAATCCATTTAGATTTTCATTATGCCTTATATTTAATTTACACTTTTTTCTTTGGTAATTAGGAAGAGAGAAGGAAATGAGAGATTCGATGGAAAAAGCTATGTTAGTTAGGAACACTTCACCATTCCTAATGTTCCCTTTTCACAAAGTGAGCTCACTTAGTCTACTAGGGACCCCTTTCTGAATCCTTTACTTACGCTGCCTGTGGGGAGATGGAAGGACACAGTTGAGTGGTAAATTTGGGAAGAATAACTGGGCGTGATTGGCTTGAATGTGCCCTTTTTCCTCTTGGGAGCAAGCTTCCTGTAGATAACATAAGTTCTCCTCTGGTCTTCCAGACCACAGGTTATACATGTGGTTACACCTGCAGGGGGAGGCCAGTCCCTATCCAGTTCTGTCTAAGACGGGGTGGTTATATTTGCCTAATTATGGGAATCAGTGAGCAGGCCCAGTAGGATACGAGGCCTAAAGACAAATCCTCAAACCGGACCTTCCCAATAATAAAGGGGATATCTGCATATCCATATTGCCGTCTTTGTTTTGTTTCTCAAAATACTTATAACCTGGGGCAGAAGAGAGTTGGTATTTATTGGACGCCTTTTCTCCCTTTCCCTGGAGAGCACATCATGTAAGAAAATTGTTTTTTCTAAATATTAATTTAAAAAACACTAACTGAATGTCATATAGACCTGAAGTAGCATGTTAACATTTTTAACATTTGCTCTTTTAACATGCGTTGCAACATTATATCTACTAATTTTCTCCACATTTATTGGTAGGAAATTGGGATTTGAAACTTGAATGTTCTTCACAAACAATGACTAATGCCAACTCTTCACTTAGAGAATTATGGGAAAAAAGCCAAATCAATGAAACAGCTGAGGAAAGATTGGTGTACAAGAAAAATTAATGTTCACAATTTGGAAAGAGTCTGGAATAGCATATGATATCTGGCATCCAAAATCAATTCTCCACTTCATGATTAAAGGAACATTTTTGAACCATAACCAGACACAAATGCAGCATTAAATAGAACTCAGATGGTCACCTCTCAACCTTAAAGGGAATGAAAGGCAGTGGTTTACTTTTTTTAATTACTGGTAAAATAAAGACAACCAATGGGATGGAAGTGTTTAAAAATGTTTCGTGAGCTCTTTATTATCGGGCATTAAACTAGCTAACAGTGACTACTTGGTATTTTACAAAGGACAAAGTGCAAGATAAGTTCCTAAATCACTGTGTTCTGATATTGCCACCAGAGATATTACTTGTTTCTATTTCTTGGATTGCAGACTATGGATAGGACCCAATAGGAGTGACTATAAAGTATTTTGCTTGTCTCTAATAAACATGTCAGAACAAATATGATCATATTAACATTGTCCCTTTAAAGTAGCACTTTGTGTATTTATCTCAGTGATGCTGCCATTCAACAAAGTGTGCTCAGATTCCTCTTTTAAATTGATGAATAACCACAACGGACTGCACAAATCTTAAATATACAGATCAATTAAATGTATATATGTAAGCACCACTCAAATCAAGATGTAGAACATTTCAAGAAGCCCAGAAGTCTCCTTTATGCTAACTACCAGTCATTACTCTTCCCCCCCAAAAAACCATTTTTCTAAACAGTATCAACATAGATTAGTTTTGACACTTTTTGAACTTTATATAAAATAAAAGCATACGTTATATACTCTTGAGTACCTGTCTTTTGCTCAGCATTATGTTTTTAGTTTTTATTTTTATTTATTTATTTTTTTGCGCTACGCGGGCCTCTCACTGTTGTGGCCTCTCCCGTTGTGGAACACAGGCTCCAGACGCGCAGGCGCAGCGGCCATGGCCCACGGGCCCAGCCGCTCCGCGGCACGTGGGATCCTCCCGGACCGGGGCACGAACACGTGTCCCCTGCATCGGCAGGCGGACTCTCAACCACTGCGCCACCAGGGAAGCCCTAGCATTATGTTTTTAAAGTAAGCCATGCTCGGGACTTCCCTGGCGGTCCAGTGGTTAAGACTCTGCGCTCCCAATGCAGAGGGGGCGGGTTCAATCCCTGGTTGGGGACCTAAGTTCCTGCATGCGTGGCCAAAACAAAACAAACCAAAAAAAAAGTAATTCATGTTCTTGTTCTGTTTATTGCTATGTAACATTGTACTATTGTGTGAATATACCACAGTTTATGTATGTATTCTACTACTGAAGGATATTTGGATTATGTCTAAAGTGGTGCTATTATGAATAATACCACTATGCGTGTTATTGCACACATTTTCTTATGGACATAAGCATTCCTTATACAAAAGTGGAATTGTTAGGTTATAGAAAGGTATTTAGCTTTTTAAAAATTACTACCAATCCAAAAGAGCTAAAAGTAGAATCTTGAACAGATATTTGTACACCCATGTTCATAGCAACATTATTCACAAGAGTCAAAGAGTGGAAGTAACTCAAGTGTCCATGGACAGATGAATGGATAAACAAAATGTGGTACATACATATAATGGAATATTAGTCAGCCTTAAAAATAAATTCTGACATGCTACAACATGGATGAAACTTAAGGATAAAGAATATTATGCTAAATGAAATGAGCCAGTCACAAAAAGACAAATAGTGTATAATTCCACTTATGTGAGGTCGCTAGAGTAGTCAACTTCATAGAGACAGAAAGTAGAATGTTAGTTGCCAGATGCTGGGGGCAGGGAGGGATGGGGAGTTGTTGCCTAATGGATGCAGAGTTTCAGTTTTGCAAGATGAAAAGAGTTCTGGAGATGGACGGTGGAAATGGTTGCACAACAATGTGAATGTGTACTTAATACCACTGAACTGTACATTTAAAAATGGTTAAGATGGTAAATTTTGTTATGTATATTTTACTATAATTTTAAAAAATTTTAACTACTACCAAAGATTTTTCAAAAATGATTATAGTAGCTTATACTTCCACTAGCAATGTGTGAGAATTCCAATTGTTCCACATTCTCACTGAGTTGGTATTATTCATCCATTTAATTTTTAACCATAGTAGTGTATACCAATATTTTGTTGTGGTTCTATTTTGCATTTCCCTAATGACTAATGATGTTGAGCATCCTCTAATAAGTTTATTGCTTATTTGGATACCTTCTTTTTTCAAGTGTCTGTCCAGCTCTTTTGCCCACGTATTTCTGTTGGTTTGTCTTCCTTTTTTCTTTTTGATTTGTAGGAGTTCTTTATACATTCCAAATAAAAGTTTTTTGCCAGATTGATAGATTACAAATATTTTCTCCCACACTGTAGCTTGCCTTTTCACTCACTTAATGGTATCGTTTGATGAACAGTTCCTATAGCATATTTTTTTGAATTTCCTTATAGGAAAATATTCTTATATTTGGAGGGGAATTTGATCCCTAGAAAAAAAATTTTAATCTTCAAAGCTGAGATGATAATGATGACGATACAACCTCCTCCCCAAGTCTAATCAAGGAGATATAAGGATTGTGAGCTCAGCACACAGATAAGGGTGGAATTAAGTTCTCATTATAAGTAGCAGACTGAGAAATTGCCTCGGCAGGAACTAATCTTTCATGTGTAACTTGTTTATATATTTTGGCTTCCTTCTTGGCACTGAGAAGAACACTTAAAGGTGCATGACTGTGTCAAACAGTAATAAATTTGATGAAGAGTATTAATAAAGTAACTAATCTTGCCATGTATTACCATTTGGAATTTAAAACTATTCAAGATCATGACATGACATCCAGGTGTGGTGTATGTGCAAGAGAAAAAGGGAGAAGGAGCGACTGTCCCTGAAGACAATACGGAAGGACAAGTTCTAAAAATAATTGGGAGGATGCCACAGACACTGAATTAGGTATGTTTTCCAACGAGATAGCAATCATTTGGATGTATGTCTCATTGCTTTTCAGTCATAAGTACAGTTCAACAAATATCCACTAGGCCCCTTGGACATGGATGAATGGACCTTAGTGCCCTTTGTGAGGAGAGTTCCTTCGCCTCTTGCCTACCCCACCACTCAAAAGGCATTTCAGTCCTCAACCAGAAATTGAGTGAAACAACTGCCTGATCCTAAAAGGAACCTAGGCATAGCCCTAGCATCCAAAATGTCACAGTTATTGACTGTTAAAAATTCTAACAGCCATCATGGAAGTTCATGGGTTGATCCAAGTTCAGACTTAATAAAAAAAAAAATTTTCCCTTTTTACTTTTTTTTTGCTCGTATTCATTTAATGAGTGAATTCATAAAATAAGGATAAAACAGATTGTAATTGTTTTGCATTGTATAGAGAAATGGGTCTGTTTAGGCCAAACACAAAAACAAGCATCAGTGAAAAGCCCAGGGATCCTAGTGATCAAGACAAAGCCTACACATGCATTGTTAATATGAACAAATGCAAACATCTTTTTGTTCTTTACATTAATTATCTCATATTAGTCTCCAACAATACGATGAGTTGAACACTATGATCACCTCCAATTTATAGTTGAAAGAACGGAAATAGATGGAGGTTAAGTAACTTACCTGAATAAGTTACATGGATAGTGTACGGTAGAGCCAGAACTTAAACCTGATGTGTCTCACCTCAGAGCTACAATGCTCTATTACCTCCCCCACTGAAACCTACCTAACCTGAGTACAGGCAAACCTGGGAGATACTGAGGGTTCAGTTCCAGACCACCACAATAAAGCAAAAATCCAATAAAGCAAGTCACAAACTGCACTGTAATCTATTAAGTGCGCAACAGCATTATGTCTAAAAAAAAAAAAATGTTAATTGTTTAACTTTAAACAATTTTAATTTTAAAATACTTTATTGCTAAAAAAATGTCAACCATCATCTGAGCCTTCAGCAAGTCACAATCTTTTTGCCAGTGGCAGGTCTTGCCTCTCTGTTGACGGCTGCTGACTGATCAGGATGGTGGTTGCTGAAGGCTGGGATGGTCGTGGCAGTTTCTTAAAATAAGACAACAATGAAGTTTGCCATATCAACTGACTCTTCCTTTCATGAACGTTTTATATGTAGCACACGGTGCTGTTTGATAGCATTTTACCCACAGTAGGACTTCTTTCAAAATTGGAGTCAATCCTCTCAAACCCTGCTGCTGCTTTATCAACTAAGTTATGTAATATTCTAAATCCTTTGCCTGTCATGTCAACCGCCTTCACAGCATCTTCACCAGGAGTAGACTCCATCTCCAGAACCACTTTCTTTGCTCATCCATAAGAAGCAACTCCTCGTCCATTAAAGTTTTATCACAAGATTGCAGCAGTTCAGTCATATCTTCAAGCTCCACTTCTAATTTTAGTTCTCTTGCTATTTCCACAAATCTTCATTCCCTAGTCCAACATGAAAACTCACCCTTCAAAACCAAATTTAGGAGTCACCTTTCTTTACACCTTCCTTAACTTACCAGGTTTCCAAAGTTCTCCGATTAGGCGTCTAGTATAACATTAATAACATTCCATTTTTTTTGTTGTTGCTCATGAGTCTGTCTCTCTCAACTAAGCTCTAAGTTATTAGTGGGCATAAGTCATCATCTTACTCCTGTCTGTATCTATGGCAACTAGCCTTCTGCCATATACATAATAGATAGTAACTGTCTACTTAATTGATCTAAATGGAAGTCCATATAGGGGATATAGTCTGATCTATACTCTGATTTTGATTTATCATTCTGCAAAGGATTGTATTACTAGTTGATTTTCACCACTGGTGTTATCAGATTCAACCAGGTTATTTTATTATTTTTAAATGTGGTAAAATATATAATATAAAATTTACCATCTTAACCATTTTTAAGTGCACAGCTCAGTAGTGTTAGGTATATTCACGTTGTCATGCAACCAATGTCCAGAAATTTTTATCTTGCGAAACTGAAATTTTATGCCCATTAAAAAACAACTCCCCATTCCCCCCTCCCTCAGCCCCTGGCCACCACCATTCTATTTTCTGTTTCTATGAATTTGACTACTTTAGATACCTCATATAAGTGGAACCATACAACATTTGTCTTTTTGTGACTCCACCAGTTGATTTTTAAACTCCAAAAATGTTACATTACCAATGGGCATCAGAAGAGTAAAACTTTAAAGTGGAAGTATTTGCATTTTAATTATTTGTTCACTCACAGAGGGGTTTGTCCTATCAGGACATCTCTAAGCTTATCAGAATTCTCTATTTCCTGTATTTGAAAAGAGCTAATGTGCATTCTCTTATTGTACAAGTTTCCAGATCCCTTGGAGAAAAGACAAGATAGCAGTTGGCATAGGCTAGGAGAAAAAATTCCAGTTAAGGTCTGTAAGCTCTTTAGTGTGTGCTATACAGTGGGAAAAAATAAACAAGTGTCAGAAGAGACAGTAAGCAAATTAAAGAAATACCAGAAACATGACAGCAACCATTCTAGGGGAAAATGGTATCTGTTTCATTCACTCTCAACAAATTTTTGGATTAACTAAAAGTTAAACTTCCGACTTGTCTAGAGTTGTCCTGGGGGAAAAGAATAACAATGGGAAATTTGTGATGTTGAAATGTTCAGAATTTAATGCCATAAATGACAATCTGTACACAACATCAAATCATCTAAATTAAAACGACAAATTCAAGCCATCTTCCAAATGTTGTCTAATTTTTTTTTGTATTGCTCAAGTCCCATCTTGTTCACAATAAAATCCAAAGTCCTTATGATGGCCTGCAAGGCTCTATGTGACCAGGTTCCTGTTAACCCACTGACCTCATTTCCTATCATTCATTTCTTCATTCACTGTTCAGCCTTCTCTAGCCACAGTGACATTTATGCTGTTTCTTAAACACTCTAGATAAACCTCAGGGCCTGTCCCTTTGTCTACCTGGAAAGCTTTACCCCAAGGCATTCTCATGGCTTACCCCATTACTTCGTTCAGGTCTTTACTCAATGTCCTTTCCTCAGAGAGGTTCCCCAGACCACCTTTTATAAAATAGTACCCTATCTCTGTCACTTTTTATCCCCTTACTTGATTTTATTTTTCTTCATAGAATCTATCATTATCTGGTACACTTCAATATTTTTTGTTGTCTTTCACCCCTTACTAGAATGAAAACTCGATGAGGTCCATTAGACTTGTCTAATTTGTTTATGCTAGATCTCTAACACCTAGCATAGTGCCTGACACATAGTGGATATTATTCACCGAACTGATAAAGTTCCATTTGCCAAGTCATTATGCAGTAGGTAGAAACTCAGTCTCCATACTGTAGGTAAATAAACATTAGGTTCTGTCCTCTAATTAGCTAAATATACAAAATCTCTATGACCCTTACTTATTTGAATTCAGGTGTTCTCCAAGTATAGTTCCTGAACCAACAACATCTGCAGCATCGGGAACTTGTTAGTAGTTCCCAAATGAATCAGAAATTCTGGGACTGGTGCTCAGCGATCTGTATTTTAGCAAGTCCTCCAGGTAATGCTTAGGGAACTATATCAGTCTAATCCAAGTCCTTTTGCACAAGGGAGATCTCTAAGGGTATGCTAGAAAGAAGTTTTCTTAAAGGTAAAAAATGAAAAAGAATAAATGTATAAAATCTAAGTCCAGAAAAGGCAAGAATAGAAAGATAGCTGCTGCCTTTTCTAGAGTTTGTTTTATTTAATGTTAGCAGAGCTTTTTTTTTTTTTTTTTTTTGCATGCCCTATTAGATCTGGGTCAACTATAGCTTTCTGTAGATGCCATTTAAAAGGACACTTATACCTGCCTCCTTAGAATGAACCTAAGTGTTTACCATTGAGGCTACATTTGTGCCTTCTCTTCGTAGATGTATAAAACTTCTTGACTTCAACTGATTTTTTTTCTTCAGAAACATTAAAAATATTTCACGGATATATCCCAGTATTCTGGATAATGACGTGTGAGTTCAGTGGTCACCATTTTCAAAATGATACATTGCAACTTGATAAGTACTGACTGTAAAAGCCAAGATCTCATTAAACAAAACTGGAAATAGAAATGACAGGCATCCTGAATGGGGGTGCATATCTACATCAGTGACCATTCCAGTAGGAAAAAGTGCCAAAATCCTTGAAACCTCTCCCTTTGGTTTTGACTTTTTTTTCAGGATTATTAAGACATTTGAATAAAATAAAGCTTGAAAGAACTTTAAAAAGTATAAAGCACTATACAAGTAAAACTAATCCAAATAATAGCTAACCATTAATTGGACACCTTTCTGTGCTAGGCTGTATGCAAAGCATTTTACATACATTATCACAATCTCTCAGCAATTCTTCAAGGTAGGTAGTATTACCTTCATTTTACAAATGAGGTTATGTAACCTGCCCAAGGCCATATAATTAAGAAATAGTACAGGTGAAATATGAACCAAGATCTGTCATATTTAAAATCCTATGCTGCTAACCTCTACACTCATTGACTCAGCGCCACTTTCACTGCATCTATAACTATATCCACATGCATATATTTAGATAAATTTCAAATATAGCATATTCTCATTGTAGAAATTAAAACGTAAAAGATGTATTTAAAACAAAGAGTTAAACTCCCCTTTGCCATAATCCAACTGCAATTCCACTTTTATTCATATTTGAAATGGGCAAAATTCTGTTTGCCTCAACAGGAATATTTTCCTAGTGAAAGTGAAGCAGAAATGTTCTGAAAATATCTATTTTAATAGCTCCCCTGGAAAAAAAATGGTCTGTTTTAATTACAATAAATGGATTAGTTATCGCATTTCTTAAACATGATTCAGTGAAGTGCACTTCAATTTTTATTTTTTTTAAGTTTTCATCTGTTTATTCAAACAAGATGTATCTAGGAGTTTAAAATACGCTGGACACCATTATGCTTTGTGAGTAATGCAGACAGCCATTTAAAATGAAATCAATTTCACCATATTTTGTGACACTGGTCTATTAAGAGTGAATCCCTACGTATTCCTAGACTGTAAACAATGGGAACTGAAGTCTCAGAGGGATCACATTAGGGATCATACATAATAGACAAAATCCTTAAATTGTCTTATTCGCTTTATACAATCAATGCATACTTAAGCAAAACTGAATTCCTTATTAAGCAAACATTTTTGCATAAGGTGCCTTCTCTTTATCTTTCTGTGCCTTTATCTTTTGCTTGACTCTCAGCAATTCTGCCTGGATAGCTTTATCCTCTGGTGCAATCTCCTGAGCTTTCTTAAGATCAGCCAATGCTCGATTGTATTCTTTTAGTCCTTGCCATCCTTGGGCTCTACGGTACAGTGCTTTGGTATTTGCTGGATCTATTTCAAGGGCCTCCAAACAACTGTCGACTGCTCCCTGCCAATCAGACATCTTCAGTTTCCAGGCGCCGATATTCAGCCCGCAGCTCAAAGTGACAGGCTGCAGCTTTGCTCCACTTGCGTTCTCAGTAGCAGCCTTCGAGCCTTCCACATACCTTAAAACTTTTGTGTATTTTTTAATGGCCATCTCCCAGTTCTGGGATTTGAAACAAGTATTTCCAATGTTTTTTAAGTCTTCTGTTATTAGTAAAATTTTATCTACATCTTTTAAATCTATGTCTGCATCCTCTGGGAAGTCTGGATGACTGTCACCAGATCCATCCTTTGGGAATATTCCCCAATCATCCCCTTCCTTCAGTTCTCCGCATTCTGCAATAACGTACAATTTGGCAGGTTTCTCACCTTTCACCTCCACATTTTCCAGAATCCTTGCCACACCCATTCCTTTAATCACTTGGCCAAACACCACGTGTTTCCCATCCAAGTGAGGAGTTGGAACCGTGGTGATGAAGAACTGAGAGCCGTTTGTGTTGCTGCCTGCATTTGCCATGCTCAGTAATCCCTCTTTATCATGATGTCCATTCTTATAACTTGAATGGTGCAACATACCCCGATGGGGACATCTTGGAACAATGAAGATAAGAAGGCACAGGCACCACTAATGTCCTTTAGGAGCCTGGACATTAACCAGGTCTGCTAGTTGGCAAATCCCCTGACATCCCGGACATTAGCAATGGTTTTGTTGCTCTTCTAATGGAAATTTTCATCTTCAAATTTTTCACCATAAATACTTTCTCCACCTGTCCCATTCTGATTTGAGAAGTTTCCACCCTGAATCATAAATTTCTTAATAATTCGATGGAAAGGGCATCCTTTGAAATGGAGAGGTTTCCCAGTGGTGGGTCCAATGCCTTCTTCTCCTGTACACAACATACGAAATTTTTCTGCAGTTTTGGGTACAATATCTGCAAACAATTCCAAGGCATTTCGACCAACTTGCTCCCCTCCTATGTCCACGTCGAAGAAGACTTGGGGGTTACTGGGGTTGGAGGGCTTAGCTTGGGGGGACGGGTGCGACATTGTGGCCCGCAGATGCGTTCCCGAGCGCCTGGGAACACCCCATGGCCGCCGCGCAGCCCGAACCCCCAAGTCGCTCCGTCTGCCAAGAACGGCAGCGCTGGCGAGACGCTTCCGACGGGGGTTCACAATCCGTGGCCCAACTTCTGGCGTCACCTCCCGACTTCCGCCGTCACCGGCCCACTTCAATTTTTAAAGCAAACATTTGGACTATTAAGATAGTACCAACTAACCTTGCTACTTGCAAAGCAAATGCTTTAGTTAGTTGAGCTGTCAATGTGGACACAGCCCAACATCTCTGTATTCCCATTCAGCTATGATTCCTCCTCTATCAGCTCTATCATGTGATAAATTAGTCAGAAGCCTGGCAGTCCATCGAGATTTGCTTCATTCACCAGCAGGGCAGGTGTATTTAACAACTCTTTGGCAGGAGCACAGATTGTTTTTTTCGGCCTGCTGAAAAAGATTCTCCAGTTGTCTTTAATGAATGCTGGCTTGATTCTAAGTTGGAGAATTCTCATGGTATCTCACAGTACCACATGTCAACATGAACAATCCATTTCCATACCCGCTACACTAATACTGCCCACCTGGACTTACAGTAACATAGCAGAGAATGAATTGGGTGAAACCTTGCCTGTTTTCTCCTCCATTCTTTTGGGCAATTCCTGTTCAGTAAGTTCCAAGCTGGCTCAGTGATATTTATTTATTCTTTGATGCTTTTGTCTGCCAATTAGAAGGGAAAGGTAGCATGCTGTCACCATCAACTTTTCCCTGCAATCAGCACAATGCACTGCAGTAAGTGACTGCCCCAGCTCACAAATGCCGAACCTTCATTCAGTTTTAATGCCCAACTTCCAAAATGTTGCCTCCAAAACCCAATATGCTCTTATTGAGTCATCCTGTTGCGAGGCTATTCAGAGCTTCTGGATGATTCCATTTTGATCCTTCTTTGTCCATAAGCAATAGGACTCTGACTAATTCTTGGCGGAGTTGTTATTCTGGCTGAAGATCACCTGAGCACATATTCACCTGTCCATGCCATTTGCTCAGGCTACATCGGGACTGCTCTATTCCAACGTGAAGAGAAGCAGTCCCAGAATCCTAGGATTAAAACCAAACAGCCTGAGTCTTAGTAAGGGGGTTAAAGACAGCCTTATCTTACAGGCCCCTCCGCCACCAAGATTTCTACAGGTATTTAAGACAGAAAGGACTTCTTAGTACAAATAGAGAAAGGGAGATACTTATACCATGCTTGCTATGTAGTCCATTAACAATTAGGAGCAAAAGCGTGCAGATCAATTTCCTAAGAAGGACAGAATTTGTAGACTCAAGAGCATAGATGGAAGGCTGACAGAGGCACTCTATCCACTAGGCTTTCTACTGATTCATCATCCCCTTAGTTTCTCCCCACTCCCACCCTGATACTTTCCAGTGATAGACACTCTCCCCTGTGCACTTCAAAATTGCTATATCCATCTGGAGGAATCCAGGTCCTAGTGGAATTGAAATTCCACTAGGTATACATATGTAATGTGCTACAATAGAATGGATGGAATAAGATAGATGTCAGAGATGATATTTGGATAAAGACTTTGAATCTGTGTAAAATATTAAATAATCATATTTCCACAAGATAAAACTGAAGGGGAGGCAGGTGGCTTCAGCATATCAGACATACACAGATGCTCCAAACATGAGAAGAAAACAACTCCCCTCTTACAAACAAAGCAAGCCTTTCTTGACCACATTTGTGAGCTGATCAGGGGGAAGTAATGAAAATTGCATAAAGGTTAATGGTTAATGGAACACCACCCAGGGAGTCCCAGGGAGCCTGCCACTCAAGGTTTAGGGAAAGGTGCCATATGTATTCAAGTGCTGGTTCAGCTGTGAGCACCTGCCACAATTCTGCTTTTATAGGACATGCACTGTAAGACAAGACTGAGGTGAGGAAAATCCCAACGTCAGTCGTCGGGAAGTTAGCAATGTATGGTGGCCTTGAGAAAGTGAACTGTCTACTACTGTTCCTTGATATAATAGGATAGGCAAGGGCTTCCCTGGTGGCGCAGTGGTTGAGAGTCCGCCTGCCGATGCAGGGGACACGGGTTCGTGCCCCAGTCCGGGAAGATCCCATGTGCTGCGGAGCGGCTGGGCCCGTGAGCCATGGCTGCTGAGCCTGCACGTCCGGAGCCTGTGCTCCGCAACAGGAGAGGCCACAACAGTGAGAGGCCCCGGTACCGCAAAAAAAAAAAAAAAAAGGATAGGCAAGGAGAAAGGTGGAAAAACTCTTTATCTTTAAAAAGATACTCTTTATCTGCAGGGCAAGGTGCCTCACTGATACCATAAGCAAAAAACCTGTGAGCACAAAGGAACTTTGTTGTTAGACGTTACCCCAGGCCTGGCTGTTAAGTTGGGAGAAGACAGAAAGGACAAGGAGGAAGAGAAAAACAACAGTTACGGAAGAATGACCATTTGTTCCACTACTGACTTGGATAAGAAAGAAAGATACCGAGCAGCCATATTCTACAAGACATATGGCTTTGGGCAAGGCTTTAACTCCTCTGAGCCTCAGTTTCTCATGAAATAAGGAGAGATTCTCTCAACCGACCCAAATAGTACTTTGAGAATGATCATTTACCGTTCTCTGTGAAAACACTCCCCTGCAAAGGTAAAGTATGTTTGTTCTTTCTGGAATCCATGAAGTCATACTCCCAACTATTTCTGTAAATAGAAGGGAAGGAAGCAGATCATTCTGATGTAGATCTTCCCTCCTCCCCACACCCTCTACACATACACAGACACACACATAGAACTATGCCCGGGGTGGAAGTAGTTACTGGATACACAAACCACAAACTTTGCAGAGGCATACAGCGCTCAAGTATGGTTCTGCACCTTCTATTTATGTGCTATCTTTTACTTTTTGTGCTATGTTTGTATCATGACTGAGAGCAGTCTAGAGGCTACTGGGAAGTAATTGGAGGTGTTTGGGTCATTTACTTGGAAAGCATGGCTACAACAGAGACGCAAGAGAGAAAAATTAAAAGATGGAAACGTAATTCCTGGAGAAAGAAATATTTTCACAATGATATAAGCAAGATTCCAGCTGGACCCTTGCTTCCCTGCTCTGCACCCCATTTCTCTTTTCCTAGTGTCATGTATACTCCTCACATCTGTGCAAGAGCTGGACAGAGGGTCAAGAAAGCCTACCTGCACACTTGCTGAGGAGTCACTGGGCCAAATTCTCACACAACTGACACTCCATTTTCTTGCAAAAAATATAAATGATTGCAAGTGATAGAGGTAGTAGCATTAACAAACTCATGCTTTAAGTAAATAATTTAGAGCCTTCAGCAACTTAAAAATGATTGGTAACAAATGACTTGTAATACATTTCACAATGCAGTATATTAGGATACAGTCTTTGAACATGGTGACCAGTTTGTGGGCATCCTGTCTGTATCACATATTTTAACATGATAATATACACTTCTTGTCCCCAATATGTATGTGAGCTACTTGAGGTTAATATTCACATTATCCATCTTTGTATTGTCTTAAGTGTCTAGCATAGTGTTGTATACAAAGTAGGTAGCCAATCAGTATTTATTTCATCCCTCTTCTACAGCTGAGTAGGTTGGGCAATAGAAACTAATGGAAACTGTGTCTGAAGACCTTACACTGTGAAAGTTTGATTGCTTACATCCTGGTGACCATCCTCTAAGGCAGACCAGAGAATACGGACAAGTGGAAAGCAATTGTAAATGTATCAGAAATAAAATCATTTTCTTTGAAATAAATGCTTTTTCTGTAAAGTTTTCACCACTTGGTAGTCTGGGGAACATTCTTCTATATAAGTTGGAGCTGCAACACATTATGATTGTAGCCTCCAAGTTGTGTAGGTGACTTTTATTATTCTACCCTGAAGAGTAGCTATTACATTAGTAGGTTTAAAATGGAGTTTTGAATTTTCTTAAGAGTAATAATACTGTAAATGCTGCACAAAATTAGCTAATTTAAATAATAATAAAAAAAACAGTGCAGCTCTACAGATGAGCTTATCTCTAGGTCCTCAGCAGGATGTCTATTTAAGATAATGTCTATTTAAGATATTTTCCATCAATGAAAGTATAAATTGATTTCATAATGATTAGTTTAAGTTCCTCTTGGGGGGTAGTTATAACTCTGAAGGTTAAAAAGAGTCTATTTCGGGCTTCCCTGGTGGCGCAGTGGTTGGGAGTCCGCCTGCCGATGCAGGGGACGCGGGTTAGTGCTCTGGTCTGGGAGGATCCCCCATGCCGCGGAGCGGCTGGGCCCGTGAGCCATGGCCGCTGAGCCTGCGCGTCCGGAGCCTGTGCTCCGCAACGGGAGAGGCCACAACAGTGAGAGGCCCGTGTACCGCAAAAAAAAAAAAAAAGAGTCTATTTCTAAAAATGCTTTCCTTTTCCATTTTAGAAATAATTCTAACACTAGCCATCATGTTTCAGAAAGAAATGTTATTTTAGAAGCATTTTACATATGTGTAACAATGTAAATATTTTTCATTAATTTAACACAAACTGTTTACCACAGCTGGAGAGTCATGGGCAAAAACAATCAAAGAAACTCTCTTGGAAATTTTCTTTCACATTTCAGTTATTCTGTATCCATCTTGAGATACTAAGGGCAGGCATGGAAAGAGGAGATGGTTAAGAGTGTAGATTGGTGTCATTAACAGGAGACTTCCAATCAAAACAGACACCAATATGAGCTGATAACTGAGGTTAAACTGTTACATATGTATTACTTCTTCTTTTTTTTTTTTTTTTTTTGCTGTACGCGGGCCTCTCACTGTTGTGGCCTCTCCCGTTGCGGAGTACAGGCTCTGGACGCGCAGGCTCAGCGGCCATGGCTCACGGGCCCAGCCGCTCCGCGGCATGTGGGATCTTCCCAGATCGGGGCACGAACCCGTGTCCCCTGCATCGGCAGGCGGACTCTCAACCACTGCGCCACCAAGGAAGCCCTGTATTACCTCTTTTGAGAGTCTGGGGGAGGGGCTTGGATAAACACACTTCTATGAGACCTAGCTCTTCAGAGGTGAAAATGGAAACAAAGCAACTCAACTTGATTATGTTCCTCAAAGCCACTGTGGGAGAATAATTTATCTGGTATTGACCAATTAATTGCTAGATAATGATTGTTTCATTATTTCAAGTGTAATTCACAGGGGTTAATGGAGATTATCTGTTTTTCAACCACCAGTTTTTAGAAAACAGACACCAATACCTCATTGGCATTAAACTAATTCGACATCCCCTAGAAACTATTTATTTCCTTTCAATGTTTGAAAACCTACTCTATATAGGCACTATGGGAAGCACTGGGGATACCCTCTCCCTCCATATAAGTGACAGTGAAACTACACTGGGAGGAAGTGAGAGAAAAAACGGCAGAAGAAGGAACATATTACAATAAATCCAAGACCAATTATTAATATGAAATTTAATCAGTAATCAAAAACTCCCAACAAACAAAAGTGCAGGACCAGAAAGCCTCTTGGTTGAATTTTACCAAATGTTTAAAGAAGACTTAATACTTATCCTTCTCAAACTATTCCAAAAAACTGAAGAGGAAGGAAGGCTTCCAAACTCATTCTATGAAGCCAGCATTACCCTGATACTAAAACCAGACACAAATACACAAAAAAAGAAAATTACAGGCCAAGATTCCTGAAGATATATGCAAAAATCTCAACAGAACATTGACAAACCAAATTCAAGAATACACTAAAATGATCAGACATCTTGATCAAGTAGAATTTTCCCCAAGGATGAGAGGATGGTTCAATATCCACAAATCAGTCAATGTGATACACCACATTAACAAATTGGATAAAAATCATATGATCATCTCAATAGATCCAGAAAAGCATTTGACAAAATTCAACATCCATTAGCAATAAAAACTCTCAACAAAGTGGGTACATACCTCAACATAATGAAGGCCATATATGATATACCTACAGCCAACATCATACTCAATGGTGGAAAGTTGAAAGCATTTCCTCTAAGATCAGGAACAAGACAAGGATGCCCACTCTCATCACTTTTATTCAACATAGTATTGGAAGTCCTAGCCACAGCAGTAAGAGAAGAAAAAGAAATAAAAGGAATCCAAATTGGAAAGAAAGAAGTAAAACTGACACTATCTGCAGATGACATGATACTATATATAGAAACCCTATGAACTCAACCAAAATATTATTAGAACTAATAAATGAATTCAGTAAAGTTTCAGGATACAAAATTAATATACAGAAATATGTAGTGTTTCTATACACTAATAACAATCTATCAGAATGAGGAATTAAGAGAACAATGCCATTTACAATTGCATCAAAAAGAATACAATACCCAGGAGTAAATTTAACCAAAGAGGTGAGAGTTCTATAGTCTGAAAACTATAAGACATCAATGAAAGAATTGGAGATGACATAATGGAAAGATATATCATGTTCATGAATTGGAAGAATTAATATTGTTAAAATGTCCATCCTACCCAAAGCAATCTATAATTCAAAGCAATTCCTACCAAAATACCAATGGCATTTTTCACATAACTAAAACAAGTAATCCTAAAATTTGTATGGAATCACAAAACATCCTAAATAGCCAAAGCAATCTTGAGAAAGAAAAACAAAGCTGGAGATATCACACTCCTTGATTTCAGACTATACTACAAAACCATAATAATCAAAAAAAGTATGGTACTGGCACAAAAACTGATGTATAGATCAATGGAACAAAATAGAAAGTTCAGAAATAAACCCATGCTTATATGGTCAATTAATCTTTTTTTTTTTTTTTGTATTTTACCACAATATTTTTATTGAGATATGGTTGATTTATGATATTATATGTTTCAGATGTACAACACAGTGTTTCACAATCTGGAAAGATTATACTCTGTTTATAGTTATTATAAAATATTGGCTATATTCTCTGTGCTGTACAGTATATCCTTGTAGCTAATTTTTTTTTTTTTTTTTTTTAACATCTTTATTGGGGTATAATTGCTTTACAATGGTGTGTTAGTTTCTGCTTTATAACAAAGTGAATCAGTCATACATAAACATATGTTCCCATATGTCTTCCCTGTTGCGTCTCCCTCCCTCCCACCCTCCCCATCCCACCCCTCCAGGCTGTCACAAAGCACCGAGCCAATATCCCTGTGCCATGCGGCTGCTTCCCACTAGCTATCTACCTTACTGCGTTTGTTACTATGTATATGCCCATGACTCTCTCTCGCCCTGTCACAGCTCACCCTTCCCCCTCCCCATAACCTCAAGTCCGTTCTCTAAGAGGTCTGCGTCTTTATTCCTGCTTTACCCCTAGGTTCTTCATGACATTTTTTTCTTAAATTCCATATATATGTGTTAGCATACGGTATTTGTCTTTTTCTTTCTGACTTACTTCACTCTGTATGACAGACTCTAGGTCTATCCACCTCATTACAAATAGCTCAATTTCGTTTCTTTTTATGGCTGAGTAATATTCCATTGTATATATGTGCCACATCTTCTTTATCCATTCATCCGATGACGGGCACTTAGGTTGTTTCCATCTCCGGGCTATTGTAAATAGAGCTGCAATGAACATTTTGGTACATGACTCTTTTTGAATTTTGGTTTTCTCAGGGTATATGCCCAGTAGTGGGATTGCTGGGTCATATGGTAGTTCTATTTGTAGTTTTTTAAGGAACCTCCATACTGTTCTCCATAGTGGCTGAACCAATTCACATTCCCACCAGCAGTGCAAGAGTGTTCCCTTTTCTCCACACCCTCTCCAGCATTTATTGTTTCTAGATTTTTTGATGATGGCCATTCTGACTGGTGTGAGATGAATTAATCTTTAAATAAACCCATGCTTACATGGTCACTTAGTCTTTGACAAAGGAGGCAAGAATATACAATAGGGAAAAGACAGCCTCTTTAGTAAATAGTGCTGGGAAAACTGGACAGCTACATGCAAGAGAATCAGACTGGACTATTTTCTTACACCTTATAAAAATAAACTCAAAATGGATTAAAGAATTACGTGTAAGATCCAAAACCCTAAAACTCCTAGGAAAAAACACAGGCAGTATGATCTTTGACATTAATGTTAACAATTTTTTTTTGATTTGTCACCTGAGGCAAGGGCAACAGAAGCAAAAATAAACAAATGGAACTACAACAAACTAGAAATATTTTGCCCAGTGAAGAAAATCATCAATAAACCAAAAGGTAACCTACTGAATGAGAGAAAATATTTGCTAATGATATATCTGATAAGGGGCTAATATCCAAGTTATATAAGAAATCACACAACTCAATATCCAAAAAACAAACAATCCAAGTAAAAAATGAGCAGAAGACCTGAGCAGACATTTCTCCAAAGAAGATATGCTAATGGCCAACAGACACGTGAAACAATGATCAACATCACTAATCATCAGGGAAATGCAAATCAAAACCACAGTGAGATGTTGCCTCACAAGTGTCAGAATGGCTATTATCAAAAAGACATCAAAAAACAAGTGTTGACAAGGATGTGGAGAAAAGCAATCCCTTGTGCACTGTTGGTGGGAATGTAAATTGGTGTAGCCGCTATGGAAAACAGTATGGAGGTTTCTCAAAAAATTAAAAATAGAACTACCATATGATCCAGCAGTTCCACTTCTGGATATTTCCCAAAAATATAAAAACAGTAATTTGAAAAGATATACGCACCCCTATGTTCATTGCAGCATTATTTATAATAGCCATGATATATATGGAAGCAATCTAAATGTCCATCACTAGATGAATGGATAAAGAAGATGTGGTATATTCTCTCTCTCTCTCTCTCTCTCTCTCTCTCTCTCTCTCTCTCTCTCTCCATATATATATATATATATATATATATATATATATATATATATATATATATATCTCATGGGGCATGGCTATGAATTCATTGCAGAGCAAACCGATAAGATTAGCATCAAAGAGTCATTGCCTGAACTGGTACATTGTTTTTAAGCAATAAAGGAGCTGGCATCACTGACTAGAACAGGATGAGAGACCTGACCTTTCCCATGGTAATATATAAGGAGTTTAAGAAGAATTACATGTGCCTTAGCTAAAGGTCTTGATTAAAATCCTGGTTCCACTATCATACAATATCCACGATTGTATGGTATTGCATGGTAAAACATTAGTCATACGATCTTGAGAAAGTTACACACCTCTCTGAATCTCAGATTCCTTGGCTGTAAAATGTGACTAGTAATTGTGACAATTACATGTGATACTGTATGTGAAAGGTCCTACCGCAAGGCTTAAAAGTAAGAGTCAACAAATATTGAATACCTTCCATTACCACCCATCCCATCATATGGCTGGGATAAGACACAGTCCAACAGACAACACTGGACCAACACTTCCACAAAACTGTCCACATTACGAAACAAAAGACCTCACCATTAGAGAGCAGAGCTCTCCATATTAACAGAACTTTGTAAATTCCAATATGGAGCAAACTTCCTTCATGGAAGTATGACAGGACAAACTACTCCTTATAGAACGGGTTATGGGATTTCCAGGTACTTATGACGAAACTCTTTCTCTTAAGGAAACATTACTTGGCGTCATTGTGACCAGAGAGCTTACCAGTAGAGAGCAGTTGGTTTCCCAGTACCAGGTTTAATCACTCTACCAGGAGGCAACTCAAGAGGCAACCCGGGCCTTTCATATTAGGGGCCTCTCCAAGACATGAATCATTGATAGCAAAGACTAATAAAGAACTTACTTCACACTGGGCACCATTTAAAATGTTTTACTTATATTAACTGCTAATCATTTTACATTTGAGAAAAATTAAGGGCTTAGAGACGTTAAATAACTTAACTAAAGTTACACAGAGATGGGATATAAATTCTGGCAGTATGGCTCCAGGCTCCACACTTTTTTTTTTTTTTTTTTGCGGTACGCGGGCCTCTCACTGTTGCGGCCTCTCCCATTGCGGAGCACAGGCTCCGGACGCGCAGGCTCAGCGGCCATGGCTCACGGGCCCAGCCGCTCCGCGGCATGTGGGATCTTCCCGGACCGGGGCACGAACCCGTGTCCCCTGCATCGGCAGGCGGACTCTTAACCACTGCGCCACCAGGGAAGCCCCCAGGCTCCACACTTTTAACTTCTGTACTGTACTACCCATGCTACTATGACCATTCTGTAACTGAGCACTCTGCCAGGTGAGCCACATGCTTAGCATGGAAAAGTAGAATAGACTTCTTAGCCATAAGGACTTTATAATCTAAAAAAGAAAAATTCAAAAGACACAGACTACACCATAGCTCCAGGCACTCCCTAAAGGGAGTGGTTTGGGCAGCAGGTGTGATACAAATTCAGAGGAAATGAGAAAGGACTTCATGGAGAAGGCTGAGCTTAAAGAACAATGTTTTGTGCCTGATGCACCTTTCTAAAATGGTTTTCCTCTCATGGTTTGGGTCTCTTACTAATTGATGCAGTTTACTGAACCATTGATTCAACAACCAAGATAAGCATCATTGCTGGAATGATTAATTAGCTGGAATGAAGCTTGGTTGCCTCATCCAACCTATACATTTTCATTCTTCTCCAAGCTCATGGCACATCTTTTTATATAGCTTGTGCTTTCTATGTTTGATTGTACTTTAATAAGCCTTATCCAGGACTTTTTTTTTGGCTAATAATCAATACCATCCTCCCAATAACTTTAAAAGTCTATAACCACCCCCCAAACGTTGGCTCTCTATATATTTGATGGCCAGGTCCTAGGTACCATGGCTTTTACAAATGTGTATATTGTTAGAAGCAAAATTTGAAACTCAGCTTGTATTTCGTTAGAGATAAAAAGGATTTCTGCACAACACTGCCTACCTACCTTTGCCATATTCAAATGACAATTGCTTAGCTGCCATCTTGTGGCAAACAACACACACTGTTAAAAAAAAAATGTATTCAACATTTCACAGTAAGAATCAAGATTTCCATTTTAATGCCCTCTTAATGGATGGTTCTGTATCCCCTTCACCTGCCCTTAAGGTAAACACTTTTTCTGTTTTTTCCGGTCTGAGGTTTGTTGGATGTCAGAGTAACCTCAACATTTATACTTCAGTAGTTCTTTTATGACACTGATTTTGCTCTACTTGAAAAAAAATATCTTCCACTCGTTGGATGAATGCTTATAAATGCACAAAAATTTAATATTGCCCTTTTTTGAGACAAACTATGAAGTACTTGAATGTGAGACCACGACCCCCAGACACACACACACACACACACACACACACACACACACAGTGTTTTCTAAACAGCGCTGTGTACTTCATTCTGAAAGACCACTAATTAGAGACAGTAAAATGAAATCTACCTTCACATTTTATTTCCAGTGATTTTATTTTCACTATTCGTAAAGTTGGTCAATTCAATTTTTGAACTTTTTTTATTTGTGTTGAGAACAACTTGGCTCCCACCTCTCACAAACTTTGATTTGCCCTTGGGTCTTCTTACTTATTCCAACCTTTAAGTTAGGACTTATATTCAGGCCTTAGATATAACTGGCTAGAGAATGTTGGAAGGAGAATTTGCTCCAGAATCAAGTTTCTTTTGCTGTGTCGCTGTGCAACCAGGAAAGGCAATAACCATTCGTGTTTAAGTGTACTTCGTGTATACTCAGACTATCTAGGTCTATATCCTGAATCCTGGCTTAACATTTTCATGCTTTAGCTTCCACAAATTTAAAATGGGGATCATAACGACACCTACCTCATAGGGCTGTTGAGAAGATTAAATGAGTTAACACAGATAAAGTTCTTTGAACGGTGCCAAACAGAGAGTAAGAATTCAAAAAAAATGAGTTATTATGACTATTTATTGCTTATTGTTATACATTGTATATATTTAAATAACATTAGTATTGTTTATGCCTTTTTTTCTCTCTAATGCCAGGTCATTCTGCTGATGTCTGACTCTCAATGTTCAATCATCTTGCTCTTTTAATTGGTTTAGCAAGTGTTTGAGTCCCTAATGTGTGTCATGCATAATACTAAGTACTGAAGCGACAAGAGTGAAAGGAACAGGCAATGTCTTAGCTCTCATGCAGCTCACAACTGAGATGATATTGGATGATAAACAGATAAATTCATGAACAACATAATTTCAGGAATAACATGGACTAGAAAAAGTAGGACAGGGCGATGTAATAAAGAGTAAGGGAAACAGAAAATATAAAGACCCCCAAGCAGTAATCTAAATTATCTACAAAGTCAGAGGAATAAAAGAGAAGTCACAGGAAATGAGATTAGAGAAGGAGGTAGGGACCAGATAACATTGGGCTTTGTAGAGCATGTTAAGGACTTTAGGTTTTATTCCAAGTGCAGTGGAAATCCATCAGAGGTTTTAAAGCAGGGAGTTACATGATCAGATGTATATTTGCTTTTTAAAAGATCATATTTTCTGTTCCATTACTTTAAAACCTGACAAGACTTATCTTCAGAGAATAAAGCAGATATACAAATAAAAACAAATAAAAATGACAGAGATGACAAGAGAGTCCCTTCCTCAAGATGAATTGCATTTACACCCATGAGTTCCATGAGAAACCTCTTTATAACAAATTCTCCCTTTTTTGCATAATATTTTTCTGAATGTTTTCTGTTGATTTCCAACCAACCAAAATACTTCTAATTACTTCACTCTACCACCTCTAAACTTGCAAAATTCATTCTCTCCACCTTTCTCAAAATACTGATTTCACCTTTATTTCCCTTATAAACATCTTCACTGCAAAAAAAAAAAAAAATACAGTCTTCCAATGTCCTACAAGTTCAAAGCATCTGAATCTACAGTCTTTTTTTTCTTTTACTTTTTCTTTTTTTTTTCTTTTTGGCCCTGCCGTACTGGCTTGCAGGATCTTAGTTCCCCAACCAGGGATCGAACCCACCCAGGCCACAGCAGTGAAAGAACCAAGTCCTAACCACTGGACCACCAGGGAATTCCCAGAAGCTACAGTCTTTTGATGACACTCCTGTGTATTCTGTCTTTTTCTGTGATATAACTAGGAACCAAAGGATTAACAAATACAGGGCACACTGGGGTGCTGCAGACTGTGGGAAACTGAAAACGTCAAGTAATGGGAATAGACCCTGCCACACAGAAGAAACATGGTCTCCAAGGAAATACAGTAACAGTCATATGGCATGGACGAGCTATTGACATAATGATTTTTTTTTTCTTTTTTTGGAAGTGCCATGAGACATGAGGGATCTTAGTTCCCTGACCAGGGATCGAACCCGTGCCCCCTGCATTGAGAGCGTGGAGTCTTAACCACTGGATCACCAGGGAATTCCCTGACATAGTGATATTAATGGATAAAAGAATTTCGCAAGTGTACAGAGCGTAACCACAAACTGTTAAGGTATTCAAAGATCTAAGCTGGCAGATAGCACCAAGGAAAGTCTGGTAGCTGGTAATAGGGCTTCAGTCACAGGAATATAGCTTGGGGTCATAACGGACAAGAACAAAGGAGGTTTTCCATCCCTCAAGATTTGGTAGCTTATCAGTACAGAAAAGTCTCAGGGACCAGATAGAGACCCAGTTACTTGAACTAGGATAAAAAGTTGGAAAAGAACTACAATCAAATTTGCCTTAATATTGAATTCCTCATGTCTTGTGTAACAGCTCTATGTATGTGTCCTAAAGCAGGAGATATGGATGTATCTACAGTTGGTAGGGGGCTGAGATCAAAGACCCCAAATGTAGCACAAATGTACTATATTGCCTTGATTTATGAATTGCATATCAATGGAGAGAGTAGCTTCAAGCAGTGAGTACTCAATCTATTCGTAGCTTCAACTACTGTTCTCCTTGGAAAAGGTCAAATTTTTGAGATGCAGGCCTATTTTCTAACAACTCAAGTGAGACCAAAAAATAGCTTCTCAGAGGCACTAAACACTTCCCATTTGATAATGTTTTTCGTCTCGAGTCATGGAAACTAATGCCTTTATAGAAAAGCAGGAAAGAAGGCACGTGTGCACAGGGAATCAGGCAGGTCACCGAACACATTGTTGGCCACACAGCTACTTGCATAATAGTTCAGAGTAACATCACTGAGAAATTGCATTTTTATACCCCTATCTTCCTCAATCTAAAGGGACTCTAGGCAAAGTGAAACCACTACATGGCCTCAAACAAAAAGCAAAGTCTAATGTTAGCTTGCAAGTCTCAAATTAACGTTTATAGTTACCTCCTCTCAAAATGCTGCTGCTTCAGTCAAGCAAGGAAACTTTATGATCTTAGTGGAGCTTTCCAGTTTAAGATTAAAAGAAAAATGTATGTTTCAAATGAGTCATTGACTTTCTGGACCAGAGCAAATCCCTCTGATCTTACAAGGGTTGGACTTCTTTCCTGGGTCTTTGAGAAAGGGACCGAAATTTGCTGTGAAATGCTGTTTTTTATTTTCACCTGTGCCTAATGCAAAATCACTGAAGTGTCCAAACAAATATCACAAAAGTCAGAACAGATTCTATATCCTCCATTATCCTACAATTGGAGACAGTCACACAGAGATGGTGAAGTAATCTAAAACACATAGCCTTGAAAAAGTAAATGGAAAATGTTGACTATGTGAATACAACAGAAGCTTAAGGACTCTCACTTTTGGTGCTAGGGTCAACACTTTCAAAGAATCATTGCTTAGTGGCTCTTCCATTAAAAAGCCTTATTAATCACATAAAGGCTGCTTTCTTGATTTCAGTATTGCGTTATCCATCGTACTCATTGTGAAATCACCAATAACGAATAAATTGATGCTGAATGTTTCTAGAGATGACACATAAACAGTGTAAATTAGAGCCAATCCAAATTCATGAACATTGCTTGCAGATCCTGTTACATACTCCATCTCCCATTCCACTGAGGGCCCGTAATCAGCGCCGGCTCCATTATTTGCAGGGCCCAGTGCAAGATGAAAATGCAGGGCCACTCGCTCAAAAAGGAAGATAAAATCATTTTTCTTCCTTCTGCAGTTTCCATCTCAACCTTCTCAAGATGTTCTTTAAATTACTATAGAATGCTGCACTCCTTAGGTGCAGGGATACTCCTGGGACAAATGTAGACACTCATAGTTACCCAGTCCCCTGGCCCACCACTTAAGGAATGGGATGTGCACACTTGGCCCCGCCCCTCAACGTGCTCATACCCATGCCTCTGCCAATGACAGAGGGTGGCAGCAGTAACTGGGCAGAGACAGGGGAGTGGGCAGCAAACAATCAGACCTGGGGAGGCAACAGAAGGCAAAACCACACGTGGGCTGAGTCACTCCTGATCCAATGCTCCAAGACCGGAGCACATGCTCCACTTTCCAATGGGACTTTACTTAGGAAACAAATTTAAAGGTAAAATGATCAAGAATTTCAAGACAGCAATCACAGAATATTAAACCCCAAGTGCAGAGCCCCCTTCTGAGTGAGGGGCCCTGTGTGACTGCATAGGTCACTCTGCAATGAAACTGGCTTTGGCCCTAACACACCCTTACCCCACTACAAAGAAAACAGAGGTATTTAGGCATGGATTTCTTCACTTTCTCAGTCTACCATCTAAAAAGATAGCAATATCCTACACCCATCCTTTTCTTTTCTTCACCATTTCATCAAGTGACGTATGCTTCCTTCTTGTCAAAGCTAATTCATTTAGATGTGCTTTGTATTCCATCCAGTTGTCTTTTCCTCCCATATTTTCCTCTATCAAAAGTATTTACTCTTTCCTGATCTTCAACATCTTCCTCTTTCTTGGCTCTTTCCCTCCAGGTTATGAGTATATTCAAATCTTTACCACATCTTTAAAACCCTCTGTTGACCCTGAATATCCCTCTGACTATCCTATTTCTTTAATTGTCTGCACAGCCAAGGCTCTAGAAATAATTCTCTATCTTCAACATGTACCCCAAATCTGACCTCTTTTAACCACCTCCGTTATTCCCCTAGTCCAAGCCAGAATCATCTCTCTCCTAAATTACTGGCATACCCTGCTAAATAGTCTACCTGCTTCCAATTCTTGCCTTTCTAGAATCCATTCTCCACAAAACAGTCACAATGACTTTTTTCAAAACATAAGTCAAGCCCTATCAATCTTCCACTCTAAACCCATGGCAGAAGGCATCTATGGGGTACTTTTTATACGCACAAGGTTTTTAATTTTTAAGTAGTCTTATTTATCAGTCATTTTCTTTGTGGTTTCTTCCATTAATTTGTGCTCAGAAAATTCCCTCTCAGTTATAGTTAAATAAATACTCACTTTTTTCCCTGGTTTTAAAAAAATTTTTGTTCTTCTTATTCAAGAATTTAATTAATCTGATATAAGGAATATAATCGGGATATAAATTTATTTTTCAAATATTTAAACAATTGTACCAGCACCACTAACTGAATAATCCTTCTATTCCCCCTACTAATTGGTAAGGTCATATTGGTCATATTCTAAATTCTTTATAATGTCACAGGTTTTGTTGCTGTTGGTAGTGGTAGTGATAATGGTAGGGGTTGTTTTTCTGTTGGACTATTTCTTTCCATTGATGCAGATATTGATTCTTGTACCAGTTCCATATCTTCTTGGCTATTGTGGTTTGAAGTGAGGCAGGAGTGGGAGGGGGATGAAGTTAGAATATGTGATGTGACAAGGCCTCTCTAATTACTCTTCCTTTTCAAAATTTCCTTGGCTAGTCTCACTGTTTATTCGTCCAGATGATCCTTAGAAACTTTTCATACTATTCCAATATAAATTCTTCAGGAGGCTGGAATAAAAATTACATTGGACTCATAAATTATTTTGAAAATAATTTAACAATTTAAAACTGTTTGGTGTTGCTGTCCAGAATTATAGTCTGCTTCTGCATTTATCTGTCTTCTTTCACAGCTTTTTTTTTTTTTTGCTTTTTTTCACATAAATCCCAAGCCTCGTGGGGTAAGTTTACTTCTATGTTTTTAGGGTTTTTTTTTCTAATCCTGGAAAATGAACTTTCTTGGTCATATTTTCTAGTGAGGTTTTGGAATTTAAATGCAAGCTGTTTATTTTATATGTATGTATGTCCACCTTATCCTTATTCATTCTTTTTTTTTTTTTTTTTTTTTTTGCGGTATGCGGGCCTCTCACTGTTGCGGCCCCTCCCGCTGCGGAGCACAGGCTCCGGACGCGCAAGCTCAGCGGCCATGGCTCACGGGCCCAGCCACTCCGCGGCATGTGGGATCCTCCCGGACTGGGGCACGAACCCGTGTCCCCTGCATCGGCAGGCGGACTGTCAACCACTGCGCCACCAGGGAAGCCCCTATCCTTATTCATTCTTATTCTAACAATTTTTAAGTTGAACTTCATGGGATTTTTTCCAGAGAACAATGATATAATCTACAAATAATGAAAATACTCTCTGCTTATTTTCAATAGCTTTGGTTGTCATTTCTGTTTCATGATATATTATTCTTACTTAGAGCTTCCATAACATGGTAATAACAATAATAAAAATAAATGATAATAATAGCAGCAGCAGCAGAGATAGGAGGCATTCTTATATTGTTTCTGACATTAATGACTTCAGTATTTTACCTTCTGAATCATTGCAGGAAAATAATCTGACCTTATCTTTCACTATTCCCTTACCAACACATATTCATCATAATTGCACTAGTCTATTAACTAATGACAGCAATACAGTATATATTTTTCTCAGACAATAAGTTTTTATTGATATATAATATACACACAATAAAATTCACACTTTAAGTGGAAAATTCAGTTGTTTTTAGCATATTCACATAACCGTGTAATGATAACACTATCTAATTCCATTTTCATTGCCCTCATAAGAAATTCCATGCACACTGGCAGTCTCTTCCAATTACCCCCTCACCCCAACCCTGGTAATCATTAATCCACCTTCTATCTCTATGGATTTTCCTATTCTGGACATTTCATACAAATGGAATTATACAATATGAGGCCTTTTGTTTCCAACTTCTTTCACTTAACATATTTACAAGGTTCACCAATGTTGTAGAAATGTATTAGTACTGTATGCTTTTTTATTGCTGAGTAATATTCCACAATATGGTTTTACCAAATTTTGTTTTATTCATTCTTTCATGGGTTGTTTCCAATTTTGAGTGATTATGCATAATGCCTCTATCAACATTCACATACAAGTTTTTGTGTGACTATATGTTTTCAGTTCTCTTGGGTATATACTGAGGAATGAAATTTCTGGGTCATATGTTAACTATACATTTAAATTTTTGAGAGGTATCAAATTGTTTTCTACAGCAGCTACACCATTTTACACCTGTGAATATTCATGAATTCATGAGCAATTCAGCAATGTATGAGCATTCCAATTTCGTCACATCTTTGTCAACACCTGTTACTGTCTTTTTCATTACAGCCATCTTAGTGGGTGTGAATTGGTGTCTCTTTTTGTTTTTAATTTGTATTTCCCTAATAATGAATGATACTGAGCATCTTTTCATGTGCTTAGGGACCATTAGTATATCATCTTTAGAGAAATATTGATCTATGTCCTTTGCCCATTTTTTAATTGGGTTGTTTGTCTTTTTGTTCAGTTTTAAATGTTCTTTATACATTCTGTATACAAGCTCCTTATCACATATATAATTTGGAAATATTTTCTCACACTCTGTGGGCTGTCTTTTCACTTTCTTGATATTGTACTTTGAATCACAAACATGTTCTTTTTAAAATTTTTATGAAGTCCAATTTATTAATTTTTCTTTTGTTGCTTATGTTTATGATGTCATATCTGAGAATCCATTGCCATATGTAAGGTTGTGAAGTTTTATGTCTAAAGTTTCTTCTAACAGCTTTATAGTTTTGGCCTTTACATTTAAGTGTTTGATCCATTTTGAGTCAATGTTTGTATACGGTATGAAGTAGGGGTCCGATTTCACTACTTTCATGTGGATATACAGTTGTTTCAGCATCATTTGTTGAGACAACTATCCTTTGCCCATTAAATTGTCTTGGCACCCTTGGCAAAAATCAGTATGAATATGAGAGCTTATTTTTGTACTCTCAATTCTATTCCAATGTTCTCTGTGTATATTCTTACACTAGTACCACACTGTCTTGATTATGATAACTGTGTATTAAATTTCAAAATGAGGAACTGTGAGCCCTCCCACATTTTTCTTCTTTTCAACATTATTTTGACTATTCTGGGTCCCTAGCATTTCCATATGAATTTTAGGGTGAGTTTGTAGATTTCTGCAAAAATAAAAAGTGTAATTTTGAGAAGGTTGTATTGAATTATTAAATCAATTTGAGGAGTATTACCATTTCAGCAATATTAAATCTTCCAATCCATGAGGATGGGATACCTTTCCATTTATTTAGGTCCTCTTTAATTTCTTTCAGTGATGCTTTGTATTTGTGAATGTACAAGTCTAGCACCTCCTTGGTTAATTTATTCCTAAGTATTTTATTCTTTTTAATGCTATTATATTTTTTATTGGAGTATACCTGCTTTACAATGTTTTGTTGGTTTCTGCTGTACAGTGAAGTTAATCAGCTATATGTATACATATATCCCTTCCCTCTTGGACCTCCCTCCCGCTCCTACCCCCCATCCCACCCATCTAGGTCATCACAGAGCACCGAGTTGAGCTCCCTGTGCTATACAGCAGGTTCCCACTAGTTATCTATTTTACACATGGTAGTGTATATATGTCAATCCTAATCTCCCAATTTGTCCCACCCTCCCCTTCCTCCCCTGTGTCCACATGTCCATTCTCTACTTCTGTATCTCTATTCTTGCCCTGCAAATAGGTTCATCTGTACCATTTTTCTACGTTCCACATATATGCGTTAATATACAATATTTGTTTTTCTCTTTCTGACTTATTTCACTCTGTATGACAGATTCTAGGTCCATCCACATCTCTATAAATGACCCAATTTCATTCCTTTTTATGGCTGAGTAATATCCATTGTATATAGGTACCACATCTTTATCCATTCCTCTGTCGATGGACATTTACATTGTTTCCATGTCCTGGCTACTGTAAATAGTGCTGCAATGAACATTGGGGTACATGTGTCTTTTTGAATTATGGTTTTCTCAGAGTATATGCCCAGTAGTGGGATTGCTGGGTCATATTGTAGTTCTATCTTTAGGTTTTTAATGTGGTAAATGGAATTTTCTTAATTTCATTTTCAGATTGTTAACTGTTACCATAGAAAAATATAATTAGGGACTTAGTGGATTCTTCAAGATTTTATAAGACCGCATTCCTGTAAGTGGAAATAGTTTTACTCATTTCTTTACAATCTGGGTGCCTTTTGTTTCTTTTTCTTGCCCAATTTTCCTTGCTAATCCACCACTAAAATAGAGGTGGTGAGAGTGGACATCCTTGTCTTATTCCTGATATTGATGGGAGGGGACACTCTCAGACTTTCATCATTAAGTATGATGTTAGCTGTGGGAATTTTGTAAATGCTCTTTAGCAGGTTCAGGGAGTTCCCTTGTATTGCTAGTTTTTATCATGAAAAGATGGAAGATTTTGTCAAGTGATTTTTCTGTCTATTGGGATGCTTGTGGGGTTTTTATTTTTTATTCGGCTGATATGATATATTCTATTAATTTGGGATATTAAACCAACAATCCAACCAACCGACCATGGCTTAGATAAATCCTCACTGGTCAGGTATATAAGCCTCATATAATATATATAATCACATAATACATAACTATATGTAATATATAATTATATAGTATATATAATACATATAATCCTTATATGTTTCTGGATTCAGTTTGCTAGCACATTACTGAGGATTTTTGTGTCTATATTCATAAGGGATATTGGTCTATAATTTTCTTTTCATGTGATTTTGCTATCTGGGTAATACTGGTCTTATGGAATGAATTGCCACATATTTCCTATCTTTCTCCTTTTAAACGAGTTTGTGAAGGATTGCTGTTAATTCTTCCTTAAATATTTGGTAGGAATCACCAGTGAATCCGTCTGGTCCTGAGTTTTTCTTTGTGGGAAGTTTTGATTACTAATTCAATTACTTTACTTGATATACACATATATATTTTCTATTTTTTCTTGAGTTACTTTCAATAGTTTGTATTTAAGAAAATGTCCATTTCATCAAAGTTATCTAATTTGTTGGCATACAATTGTTTAGTATTCCCTTATAATCTTTTTTATTTCTGAAAAGTCAGTAGGAATTTCCCCTCTTTGATTCCTGGTTTAAGTCATTTGAGTACTTTTATTTTTCTTGGTCAGTCTATCTAAAGTTCTGTCAATATTGTTGACCTTTCTATCAAGTTTTGGTTTCTTTGATTTTCTCTCTTTTTTATTCTCTTTTATTTCCATTCATACTCTTTTTTTTGCTTATTTTGGATTTAGTTTGTTCTTCTTTTTCTAGCTTCTAAAGGTGAAAGCTTAGGTTAATGATTTGAGGTAAATTTCCCTCTAAGCACTGCTTTAGCTAAACCCCTTAAGTTTTGGTATACTGCACTTAATTTTTCATTCACCTCAAAGTAATTTCTAATTTCACTTGTGATTTCTTCTTTGATCCACTGTTTACTTCGTAGTGTGTTGTTTAATTTTCTTGTATTTGTGAACTTCCCAAATTTCTTCCTGTTATTGATTTCTAATTTCACTCCATTATGATTGGAGAACATTGTATTATATCAAAAATTGAAATTGATTGTGGTTTGCTTTATGGACCCCTCTACAGGGCAGGGTTTCTTGGTGGTGGTATGTTACTTATTTACTGATATTTCTGAGCTAGTTCTGAAAAGTCTGTATTCTTTTTCATGTGCAGCCACTAAACTCTCTGCTTGGTTAGCTTAGTGGTCAGCTAATGAATGGACAAAGATTTCATTAAGCATTTGGACCAGTAAGTCTCCCAGTCTTTGCCAGGGGCTCTGCGTGCATGTTAGGGAACAATATCAAGACTCAGCCAGGCAGCTTTAGTTTTCATTTCCTGCTTAGGCAGAACCTCAAGATCAGCCAGAGTTGAAAGCTTAGTGCCTTCTCAGGTCTTTCCTGAGCAAGTGCACAGCTGCACACGGCCTTGGGCATGCACAGAGCCTTCTAAATTTCCAGGATTGTGTCAGAGCTTTTCAGAGCCCTTGTGGACGTCATTCCCCAGCTTTTCTTTTTAAACTTCATGGTTAGTCAGTTGTTTGCCTCAACTGTTATCCACAACCTCAGGCAGCTGCAAAGTTAATTACTTCCCTGTAATTGGTTTCAGCAATTATCCCTGAGGAAAAGGCTTTTCACACTGGGTTAGCTCTGGGTCAGGTCAAGTAAAGATAAGTCTTAAAACTGGGGTTATCTATGGAACTGACAGACAAGTCAAACAATAGCAATTTGCTGAAAGGGGGGTGGTTTGAAAAAGTTCCAGCCCCATTCTAACTGTTTCAATGGCTGCTAAGCTGTTGGTTTTCACGATTGTGGGCTTTGGGATTTCAAGGCTAAGGATGGAAATTGGGAGAGGGACTTAAGAACAGGGCATGTTAGTATGCCACAAGGCTTACTGTTCTTACCAAGATTCAGCCATTTTTCTTGAATAAACACACTACAGAATGGTCCACATGTGATTTATATCCACCATCCTGAAAAAGTTGTTTCTGACAATTTTTGTCAGTGTTCTTATTTTATCTTGGTGGAGAGGATTTTCAGAGGTCCTTTATCTGCCATTCCCACTGACATCATTCTACTTGATTTACTTTTTGAGAGAACAATCCTTAACTTAAATTTTATTTAAAGAAATACAGAAGTATTCATGAAATACTATTAAAAAATAAAGTGGAGGGCTTCCCTGGTGGCGCAGTGGTTGAGAGTCCGCCTGCCGATGCAGGGGACACGGGTTCGTGCCCCGGTCTGGGAAGATCCCACATGCCGCGGAGCGGCTGGGCCCGTGAGCCATGGCCGCTGAGCCTGCGCGTCCGGAGCCTGTGCTCCGCAACGGGAGAGGCCACAGCAATGAGAGGCCCACGTACCGCAAAAAAATAAATAAATAAGTGGAAAAAATTTTAAATCACCAAAGCATTACCTTCTATTATTAATATTTTGATGTATATGAGATGTCAAAAATATTTCCTCTCAAGTGCCAATTTTGGTTGATTTATAATAACTACATTGAAAATAGCATTGACAAGGTTTCTGAGACTGTACCTAGGCTTGTATGAACTGCTTAATTAGTTATGTTTGCCATAAATGTAAAAGGAGAAGTGGAAGAAAGCACACTACACATTTGTTATCATTGGCAAATATTTTTCAATTATTTGTCCTATGTGAACACATAATAATTTTACCCACAATCATGAAATATTATTATATATATGTTATTTTGTTACCTTCTTTTTTCGCATACCTTCTTTTTCACCTACTAATATATGTGATCATTTGTGTCAATAAATATCTATATCTGCATTTTTAAAGCTTCTCTTTATAACAGCACATGGATACATAATGATTCATTTTGCTTATCTTTTGTTATTCAATTTGTTTTCAGTCTTTACCTTTAAAACTAACATTGCAATGAAAAGCTTATATGCAAAATTTGTACCCTAGATAAATCATTTCCTTCTGATAAGTTTGTAGTGTAACAAGAAAGAACAAAATTGGAACTCCATGTTCAATCTGTTTCTTTGACTTTAATCTTTGCTTTTTGTTGCTTTTGTTATTCTAATCATACATAATGGCCAGCCTCAGGGAACCCTGCCCCTCTGCGTGAATGTTAAAGTGCCTCTGTTTAGCTCACAGGGAGACAATCTGACCCTGTCCACCTGTGAATGGCTGCAGAAAAGAAGAAATTAACACATCCCCTCACTGAAGCTGACCATTCCAGGGGATATTTGCAAAACTTATGGCCTTTTTACTTTACTTCCTCATCTCCTCCACCTCTCTGTGCTATAAAAGAAACTGGCATCCAAACCCTGATAAGATGGTTTTTTGGAGACACTAGTCTCCATCTTCTCGGTCTGCTGACTTTCCAAATAAAGTCGTATTCCCTGCCTTAACATCTCCTCTCCGATTCATTGGCCTGTCGTGCAGCTAGCAGAGCGAGTTTGGACTCGGTAACAGTAGGATTGAAATTTCTGGATTAGAATGTATTATAATTTTAACACTTTTATTTACATTACTCAGTGTCACTCCATAAAATTTGTAGCAATTTATAATTCTACCAACAGCATGTTAAACTACCTGATACCCCCAAACTTTATCAACATTGTATGGTATCATTATTATACTCTTTACCATATGATAATAAAAGTGATTATTTTATTATCTCTTTATTTTTCATTCCTTTATTAATGGTCCTGATCTTTCAAAAAACTTTTTGCTATATTCATTTTCCCTTTCAGAGGAGCCTATTTTGATGTATTGGAAGATTAATCTTTTTCTAATTGTCTTGAAACTAGTACTAACTATATATTTTAAAAATTTATCTTATACATGTAAAAATACTTCTTTTCAGTTTAAAAATTTTTGCTTCTAGGATTTAACAATAAATTAAAATTACTCTGGAATGCCAAATAATTTCTTATAAAGTCTCCAGGTACAAATTTGCACAATCCTGGTACTCTTTATTTCCCATTTGTCTACATGTAGCTTTTTATAATTTAAACAATTTATTATTATTCAAAATATTTTATTTCTGGCTGGAAAAAAAAAGCCTCACAGAGAGTGATAAGTTATTACTACCACACTGTTGGACTGATGATCATCACTGTCATTTTTTCTCCCCAAAGATACAAGTTGTCTCTAAATTTTGGGGACATTTATAACTGACTAAGAGTATTTTTGTCTGCTCTCTTCTCACCTCAAAAGATTAACCTGATACTTATCTTCATCTATCTAAATGTTTTAATTTTTAATTCAATAGTAATACATGAATATAAGCTTATTTAAAAATAAAAATCAAGCATAAAGGGAGGGATATAGGGAAAAAGTAGAAATGAATCACCAGCCTCCCAAACTCACTTTTTCCCCACTAGAAAATAAGCTCTATGGTCAGGATTTTTTTCTGTTTTGTTTTGTTAATGTATCCCAAGCACCTAGAAAAGTGTCTGGCATTTAAATAGCTGCTCCATCAACATCTGTTGAATACTTTAACAAATGAATGAAATAATAAATATTTAAGCACAGTTACAGTTTGCTTTTTTTCCTACTTTACATAGCTATGTGTATGTATACATTTTCCTCTCACTTTTAAATCATCATACTAAACAAATTGTTTTACAATTTAATATTTTCTCCATAACATTATAACTTGAACATCTTTTCACTAAATTGTGATCTACATTATTCTTCTAAGAGCTGCATAGTACTCCATAGTGGACATGGATCATTATTCACTTAACCATTCCCTATTGACATAAATTTCCCCCATAATGTTTTGTTATTTAAAAATTCTGCAAGGGCTCTATTTACAATAGCCAGGACATGGAAGCAACCTAAGTGTCCATCAACAGATGAATAGATAAAGAAGATGTGGCACATATATACAAGGGAATATTACTCAGCCATAAAAAGAAACAAAATTGAGTTATTTGTAGTGAGGTGGATGGACCTAGAGTCTGTCATACAGAGTGAAGTAAGTCAGAAAGAGAAAAACAAATACCGTATGCCAACACATATATATGGAATCTAAAAAAAAATGGCTCTGAAGAACCTAGGGGCAGGACAGGAATAAAGATGCAGATGTAGAGAATGGACTTGAGGACATGGGGAGGGGGAAGGGTAAGCTGGGACGAAGTAAGAGAGTGACATGGACATATATACACTACCAAATGTAAAATAGATAGCTAGTGGGAAGCAGCTGCATAGCACAGGGAGATCAGCTCAGTGCTTTGTGACCACCTAGAGGGGTGGGATAGGGAGGATGGGAGGGAGACACAAGAGGGAGGAGATTTGGGGATATATGTATATGTATAGCTGATTCACTTTGTTATAAAGCAGAAACTAACACACCATTGTAAAGCAATTATACTCCAATAAAGATGTTAACAAAAAAAAAGAACAATCACTGAACAAAAATAATTTTTTTTTGATTCTGCAAGGAACATTCTTCTGTGTGTGTGTATTACATGTGAGTATTTCTATAGGATAGATTCATTTCTAAGTGAAATTTTGTGTCGATGTGTCCCAAAAAGCTCTCCAAAGAGTTTTACTAATTTACTCTGCCACAGAGGGCTGATATTGCACTGGTGTATACTTGTGGAGTACATTGACTAGTGTCCATTTTTGGTCAGAGCCAGTGCCATACCAATTATTAATTTATTAAGTATCATCTCTGCTCCCCACAAAAAATATATGAAGACTTCTTTCCCCCACACATTCATCCACACCCATTTTTATGTTCACAATCTTTTAAATTTTTAAATCCAATGAATGAGGAATAATACTCATTATTGATTTAATTTGTATTTTCCTGATTACTAATTAAGTTAAGCATTAACTTTTAATGTATTCATTGGTCATTTGTACTAGTTGTTCTATGAAATGCCTGATTGTTTTTCCATTGGATTATTGACTGTTTCTTGATTTGTAGATGTTCTTGAGATATTATAGATATTAATCATTTTCTTTTATATGCATTATAATATTTTGTCATATTTTTGTCAGTTTATTATTGGTGTTTCTTGCCATATGGGAAGTTTTATGATTTGGAGGACTTCTGTCCTGTTGGGAGGCACTTCACCATGCCAAAGTTATAACATATAACAATAACTGTGTGCAAAATTCATATTCTTATTATTTGTCTACATATCAAATTATAGGTTTCAAGTTATTTCCTTTGAAATTTTGAAGACCCTGCTTCACTGTTTTCTAGATTTAATGTTGCAGGGGTCAACTCTATTTTGTTCCTTTCTAGGTATCCTATTTGTTTCTCTTTGGAAATATCTTTATAATGATGACATTCAGAAATTTCACTAAGGTATGTTTTGATATAGGTCTTCTTTAGTTATTGTTACTCTGCATTTTGTGGACCCTTTCAAGGTAAATCTTTCAGGCTTCATTCATCTCATAAAATTTATCTTCTATTATTTCTTTTTTTTTTAAAGAATGATGGATGTTTTTATTGGATTTTAATTACAACTGTGTGTAACTTTGAACTATAAAATAATTTAAAGAGATTAAGCAGAAAATTAACCATAGTAAAAAAGCAGGATTGTTGTAGTAGGAACACATTCTACCTGCTAGCAATGCAGATTTCAGTTTTTCTTGCTGATCATTAAATTCTGTTTTCTAAGGATAAAAGCGATATAGATGCATACATACAAGCTACAGCCAAAAATATATTT
Organism: Tursiops truncatus; assembly: GCF_011762595.2. Lineage (NCBI taxonomy): Eukaryota > Metazoa > Chordata > Mammalia > Artiodactyla > Delphinidae > Tursiops > Tursiops truncatus. The sequence goes on from NC_047055.1 coordinate 31,167,884, forward strand.
CAAGCTTGTGAGACCACTGGTCTTCCCAGCCCAGTAGTCTTCCTCTGATAATGACATCCTATCACTTTGGGGGAACACATGAATGTGATTCTTAAAGATCAGGATCTGCATGGATTTCATCAGTGAAAGTTTATTCTGGAGTATTTCTAACTTCTACCAGCATAATGAAATGGTTGTTTACACCACTAAGTTTGGAGTGTCTTCTATTATTTCTTTAATCATTTTCTTCCATTCTGGCATTACTTTTAAATAGATGTTGGAACTTCCAATTCTAATCTCTATGTATTTTAACTTTTTCTAAAACTTTTTCTTCTCCTTGACCATTTTTTTGCACTCTCTTCTGAAAGAATCCAAATATTAGTTCTTCCAATCCAGTAATTAATTTTCAGCTGTATCAATTCTGTGATTCCGTTTATCAACTGTGGAGTTATTTTTAGTAGTTTGCTTAATAACTACTTAATATTTTGAATATATAGTATACAAATAAGGTTAAAAATACATAATTAAAAAAATTAAAGGGTACACTGAAAAACTAAGGTGCTCAATCACTCATTTGTCTGAGATATCCAGTTACTCATCACAGGGCAAATACTATGACCAGTTCCTTGCATCAATTTCCAGAGATATTCTCTATATATAGAATGCTTATATATATGTATGCATTCAAATATATATATACACAATTTATAAACAAATGGTAACAAACTATACATACTATTAATCAGCTTAAGTTAGTGAGGATTTTGTTTATTTTTTATCAGTTTATCCCAAAGATTGTCATATATAAGCTAACAAAACTGCCTTATTCTTTCTAACAGCTCTAATGTCTTATATTGTATGAATATAACATAATTTGCTACAAAATTCCATTTAAATAGGCATATGAGCTATCTTCAGTCTTTTGCTATTATAAACAATACTTAAATAGCTGTCTTTTCATAAATTTCATTGCTCACATATGCCAACATAAACTTGGATAAGTTCCTAGAACTGAAATTACTATGAGAAAGGTTATGTACATTATTGCCAAATTGTCCTCCCTAAGAGTTGCACCAATTGACCATCCAGACTCCAACGTATAACAATCTCTATTTATACATACTTTACCAACAAAATATTCATCTTGGCCAATTTGGTGGGTTAAACTGTATACTGTATTTTAAATTTGTATTCTCATAAGAGTGAGGATTCAATATTTTTTAAACAATATATATTCTCTCTGTATACCACCATTCTCACTACATCAAAGCTTCCTCCATCACTTTTAACAGGATATTAAAGTGAATATATTTCCAGAAAGAACACATAAGTGTACACCACAGTAATTTTTAACAAACTAAACACATCTATGTAACTAGTCCCTAGCTCAAGAATCATGCTATGGTTACATGTGGCCCAGAAGCACCATTCATGGCCCCTCTGAGTCCCTCTACCAACAGTAAGGATCAGTCTGACTTCTAACCCCATAGTTTATTGCACTTTATATTAATAGAATCATACGATTTATACTCTTTTGTATCTGGCTTCTTTCACATAACATTATGTTTATTAAGTGCATTCATATTGTTGCATGCAGCTATTGCCAAACTTTTCCAAAGCAGTTGTACAAATGTATACTCCCAGCAGAAGAATATGAGAGTTCCAGTTGCTCCAAATCTTTGACAAAACTTTTTTTGTGTCCTTTTCTATTTTACCCATTCTGGTGGATATATAATTGTTTCACAATGCCATTTAATTTGTGTTTTTCTGTTGGCTAATAAACTTGAGAACCTTTTCATATATTGATTCGCCTTTTGGCTATCTTCTATTGTGAAGTGTCTGTTTAAAGTACTTTGCACATTTTTAACTTGAGATCAGTGTCTTTATTCTTATTGATTTCTAGGAGTTCTTTATATATTCTGGATATTTATATATTAAGACATATACATAAATTGCAAAGTATTAAAAATATTGTCTCTCACACTGGCTTGTTTTTCCCCTTCCAATTGTGTTTTTTTGATGAACAAATTTTCACAATTAAAATAAGGTCCAATTGGTTATTCTCATTTTTTTTTCTTTTATAGTTATCACTTTTTGTGCCTTGTTTAAGAAATCTTTGAAAACTCCAAGGTCAAAAATATGTCCTATGTCTTCCTCTACAGAAAATTATTTTAGAACCTCTCACTAATAGATCTGCAACCTATCCATAATTGATATTTGATATTTATGTATGATGTGAGGTAGGAATAGGACTCAAAGTACACTATTTTTGTATGGACATCCAAATGATCCAGTAACATCTGTTAATAGATAACCAAAAAGGACCTACTGTATAGCACAGGGAATTCTACTCTATATTCTGTAACAACCTATATGGGAAGAATGAACATCTTTGAATATGTTTAAGACATTTGTATTTCCTTTTCCCAAATACCTGCCCAAGTCTTCCAATTTTCCTATTGGGTTGTCCATCTTTTACAGATTTATTTTTAAAGACATTTTATGTATTCACAAAAATTAGCCCTTTGACTGCCATAGTTTAATATTTTAACATTTTTATTCAAATTGTAAGTTGTCTTTTATTTTATTTTGGTAGGTTTTTCTGGCCATGCATACTTCTGTAAAATTTATATAGTGAAATTTGTCTTTCTTAAAAAAAATAGGTCTGGACGTTAAGACATGCTTAGAAAATGTCATTCCCACATGAAGATTATAAGAATAAATTTTGATGTTATCTTCTAATACTCTTAGATTTTTATTTTTAAATCTTTTATTCTTTTAGAATGGTTTTTTTTTGCGGTACATGGGCCTCTCACTGTTGTGGCCTCTCCCACTGCAGAGCACAGGCTCCGGACGCGCAGGCTCAGTGTCCATGGCTCACAGGCCCAGCCACTCTGTGGCATGTGGGATCTTCCCGGACCGGGGCACGAACCCGCGTCCCCTGCATCGGCAGGCAGACTCTCAACCACTGTGCCACCAGGGAAGCCCTAGAATGTATTTTATTCTAGAGAATATATTCTATTCTAAGCAATCTAATGTGATTTTCTTCCTGAAGGTTATCCATTTGTTCCAAAACCATTTATAAAATAATCCAATTTTCTCCAATGTTATGAATCACAAATTTTAATGTATTACATTCCTGTATTTGTTTGACTTTTTATATACACTCTAATTTGTTCCAGTAATCTGCTTATCAATTCCTGGGCCAAAACAACATTGTTTAGTAATTATATCTATTCCTTCATTATTAAACTTTTTTCCAATATATTCCTCAGTATTTTTGCACATTTATTTTTCCACATGAAATTTATTATCATATTATTCTATGAATTAATACAAATTGTCAGTTTTTCAACTTGAAATCTCTTAAATTAATGATATCTATAATTTTATTTACAACATTTGGCATTTCAAAGGTGTTAGGATTTGTATAATATTTTTCTACATTTATATTTTATACATTTTATATTTACAAGCTTCTATTTCTTATTTTAAAAATTTATTTGTATATGCCTTCCAATGTTTCCAAAACATTTAAGGTGACTTGCCATTAAGGATAGACAATAGAAGCTGTAAGAGGTAAATTACACTTATGCTGCTTCAGGCACCTTACTGAACACATTCTTTATAAACTATATTCTTCATAACAATACTGTGAGATATTTTAAGTATTATTGATGACAAAAGAGGCTCAGGGAGGTTACAAAATTTTCCCAAGTCACATAGCTAGTGAATGGTAGAGTCAGAATTTGAATCCATAGGTGTCTTGTTCCAAGTTCTGTCTCTCTTTACTACTATGCTGCTCTCCACATACCACATGGCTCTACACAAATTAAAGATCAAAGTCCATTTGGTGGAAATAGAATAGGAAGAAAATAATATGTCAATATTGTATAGGTGAGTGGTAAATTGCAAAAAAAAATAAAAATAAGCTCTGTTTTTCACTGTTGCAAAAAAGAAGAATAACAGCTTATCAGGGGAGATAAACTATTTACTGGCATCAAATTTTAAGAGGTTTCAAGAGTCTGGTGTCCTCTACCTCTAACATTCCAGGATTTAGAGAACATGCTGGTCTTCAAATGCTTTCTGACTTAATAAGCTACCATTGGAAATTACTTGTAGCTCAGAATTTTACCAAATACTCTGAAGAAGATGCACTTATGTGGTATGTGCCAGAATCACCTCTGGACAATAATGATCTAAAAAATTGGTATGACTTTTAAAAGAGAAGACTATCAAATAATCTCTGGTGAACCAAACCTAAATATCATTTTTGAGAGTGCCAAGAAAGTACAGTAATAGAGGTCAGAAATGGGAATCCAGCCATTATTTCTTTGGTGCTCCCCAGTTCAGACATGTAGGATGTGTTCCTGACTCCTCTGAACCCATTCTTTCACCCACATGCATGATTTCATGAGCCAATTACCCATAAATGTATTCAGTCAACACATATTTTTTAATGATCAATTATTAACTCCATTTCCAGCCCTCTCCTCATCTAGAGAAGTGGGGGCAGGGCTGAAAATGTCAAGCTTCTAATCATGGCTTGGTCTTCCTTGTGGCCAGCCCCCATCCTGAAGGCATCCAGAAGCCCTCCTAGAGTCACCTCATTAGAATAAAAGATGCTCGAAGTGCTCTTATTACTCAGGAATTTACAGGGGTTTTAGGAACTCTGTGTCAGGACTAGGAGTAAAGACCAAATGTAAATATTTCTCATTATGAATCACAGTATCACAACATATAAATGTTTATTTTCTTATTTCTCCTTCTTTCTTACACAAATGTAGCATATGATATATGCTGTCTTGCACCTTCCTTTTTTAAATTTTTATTTTACATGTGTCTGGTGCCCCAATCTTTGTGGCTGATGCCCAGGGATGCCACTTGACTGCCTGGCTGTGGAGGACAGGGGAGCTTGCATTCCTCATCCCATGGGACTTTAATAATCACTGTCACCCAGAAAGAAGCCCATATCCTTGTCTGGTGCCCTGATTTTTACAATTGCTTCCAGGGAACACCTCTACATCCCCTGACTCTGGTGGCCAGTGGGCTTATACTCCTGGGTCCCACAGAACTGTAACTAACAGAGAGTTCTTAAACAGCTACCACACCCAAGGATCAAGCAAGGGGCAACAGGCCCAGGAGTTCAGTGTTTCTGTGGTGAGGCCTATTAGTTAATCATCATGGCTGCAGACCAAAGGGCAGGCTTCCAATTACACACACATCTAGGGGCTAACTGTAATCCTTTCCAGAAACCTTGGAAGGCAGGCTCTATCTTCACAATTTCTCTCTGTCATGCTCCAGAGCACTAGTGTCTCCTGAAGTGGAGATTTATATATGGCTAGTGCCCTGGTTTTTATATCTGGTGCCTCAGTTTTTGCAGCTGCCACCCAGAAGATGCCCCTTGATCGCCTGGCTCTAGTGGCCAGAGGGCTTGGATTCCTGGGTGCCACAGCACTGTGGCAGTCCAAGACATGGTTCTTGGTAGGCTGCCACTCCCAGCATAGTGCACAGACATTAGACTGAGGCACACTTCCCAGTCTTTCTGTGAAAGATGCACCTTTGCTTGTCAAGGAGCATCAGCCTGAAGGACAGGTTTCAGGTTTGGCACACATCTAGCGGACTATGGAGCTGCTCTCAAGAAACATAGGCTGTGGACACCACCATGGCATTCACCCTCTGCCTTGCTCCAACTCACCAGAATCTCCCAGGAAAGAGCTTATACACTTATCTGGAGCCCCAATTTTTGTGACTGCCACTCAGGAGATACTGCCTGATCACCTGGCCAGCAGGGTTTATGCTCGTGGTCCCACATGACTGAATAGATTTGCATATTATTAAAAGCTGCTACCTGAGGGTCTGGCTTCCAAACAACCTAAATCTAGGTGCTAAGATTCTCCCCTTAGAGATATTGACAGGTCTTGGCACATCCTCAACTATTAGGTACTGTTAAAAATATAATAGGCTTCTTGGACAAGCACAGAGACTTGAGACAAAACAAAGAGCTGGGCTGAACAACAACGTTCACCTCCTACATGAGACCACGCCCTCAAGACTGGGAGAAGTGTTTTTTCTACTATATAGAAACCAACAAAGTGAGTCAAGCAAAATGAAGAAACAGTAATATGTTCCAAATGAAAGAACAAGATAAAACCTCAGAAAAAAAGAAAAGAAAACCTTAATGAAATGGAGATAAGTAATTTACCGGATAAAGAGCTCACAACAGTGGTCATAAAGATGCTTACTGAACTGAGGAGAATAATGGATGAATATAGTGAGAACTTCAGCAAAGAGATGGAAAGTATAGAAAGTACCAAGTAGAAGTCACAGAGCTGAAGAATACATTAACTTAACTGAAAAATACACTGGAGAAGTTCAACAGAAGACTAGATGAAGCAGAAGAAAGAATAAGTCAACTCAAAGACAAGGCAGTGGAACTCACCCAATCAGAGCAGCAAAACAGAAAAAGAATTTAAAAAGTAAAGATAGCTTCAGGGGCTTATGGGACTACATCAAACAGACTAACATTCACATTATAGAGATCCCAGAAGGAGAAGAGAGAGAAGAAGGAGCAAAAATCTTGTTTGAAGATATAATGGCTGAAAACTTGCCTAACTGGGCAAGGAAATGGACATCCAGATCTAGGAAGCCTAGAGAATTCCAAAAAGATGAACCCAAAGAGACCCACACTGACACATTATAATTAAAATGTCAAAATTTAAAGACAAGGAGAAAATATTAAAAGCAGAAGACAAAAACAGTTTATGTACAAGGGAACACCCCCCCATAAGACTATCAGCAGATTTTTCAGCAGAAACTTTTCAGTCTAGAAGAAAGTGGCATCATATTTTCAAAGTTCTGAAAGAAAAATACTTCCAACCAAGAATTCCCTACCCAGCAAAGTTATCATTCAGAATGAAGAACAGATAAAGAGTTTTCCAGACAAGTAAAACCTAAAGAATTTCATCACCACTAAACTAGCCTTAGAAGACATGCTAAAGTGACTTCTTTAAGCTGAAAAGAAAGAGCACTAAATAATAACAAGAAAACATATGAAAGAATAAATCTCACTGGAAAGGTAGATATATAGTGAGATACTGGATTAATCAGTTATAAAGCTAGTATTAAGGTTAAAATACAAGAGTAGTAAAAAAAAAACTATTGTTACAATAATTAGTTAATGGATATACAAGATAAAAAATGTAAAATGTGACATCAAATCCATAAAACATCAGGGGGGAAATAAAAATGTTCAGCTTTAAAATGGGGCCAACTTAAGTTGTTGTCAACTTAAAATAGACTGTTGTACCTATAACTTGTTACAGGTACCCCCCTTTTGCTTCTGCTGTGGGCAAGATATGGTGCTAGGTGCTTTACATACATTATTTCAGTTTATTCTTACAAGATTGGTATTATTTTTCAATGGATGAGGTAACTAAGGTTCAGGGAGATTTGTTAACATGCCCAAACCCTTCACTCTGATACCATAACTCTTACAAACTCTACCATTCTGCCTCCCCAAATATCCAGCTATTTACTGTGCTGCATTGGTACTTTCTATGAAGGTGTTTAGGTATCCAAGCTTTCATAGAAGAGGCTATTTCAGGACAATATTAAGTAGACTTTATTGAATGTGATCCCAGGTAGATCTGCTATGTTAGAACCTACAAGACTACATTAGAGTGAAGTTACAGTGTATTACCTGTGGATACATGACTACATTGTATTAGGTTAGGTGTGGAGGTCAACACAATGCATTGCCATCATAATGCAAATATAAGTGGTGAATAAATGACCATATGCCTGGCATATGTTTAATTTCATTAGGAATAAACAGTAAGTGACAAATGTTACATCTCATTTGAATCCCAATAACTAAATGTCACACTTCATAGATGATACTCATTGAAAGAGATGATTTGTGAAAAGAGGACTGGTGTCTAAATAGATACTTATTTCATGGGTCTAATTTTGTTTCAGTCCCTTAGATTTAAGCAGTAATTAGAAGCAGAGTAAAATTCTATCTTGGTCTTCCAAAGACAGCTTATGTTTTGCTTCCTGTAGGTTTTAATGTTCCCATGTCGAAGATGTGGAGCCTACCCTGGATGGTCATGAATACCCCATCTGTTCATCTTCAATAACTGGGGCATATGCTATTGGCATGGCATCCAGCCAACCAATAATTTCCAGTTGTGCTCAGAGAGGCAATTAATACAGTAACAAGCAATTCCCCTAGTTCTTTCTTTCTTTCTTTTCTCCACATTTGATTACTATATCCTTCAAAGATGAATGTGGGGGCTAGAGGATCCCACTTTGAAACACACTGTTTATCTCAGAGAGGAAAAGAAATATATGTCACTTGTGGAACACTAAAAGACCTTGGCACTTCCAGCCTAGGCCTCTGGTAGGGTAGCTGTTCTCCTGGCTTGCTCTTCTCTCCATCACAAATAGGTCTCTTGAAGCTTAAAACATTTTGACTGTTGCATTATGTGATGAGATTAACAACAGTAGTATTAGTAATAATAATAATGATATTTCACTACGAAGCAAATGGAAATTCACCTCAGTATAGCTGAGAGGATGGCATTACTCTATTTTAGCTGAGCATTCAGGAATTACCTTTATAGAGGAGACAAGAGAGTTGGCTGAATGGGAAACAATAGAAAAAGAGAGTAAGTCTCCTGAACAGCTATAAGAAATGATGCACCTCTTCCAAAACAATGGTTTTAATCTAGTTTTGAGTCTAAGAGGGCCTAGAAAGAGGCATAAGGTAAAGCACAACTTTTCTTAGTGAGCAACAGGGAAAGACTACATGCTTCTCATAAATGAAAATATAAGAATGTAGGTCATGTTTCTAATTCCTATAATATCTCAAAAGGTAAACTGAATCTCAAGCCTTTGGAATAATCTGTTATAAGAACAAGAATCTTATTAAAGAAAACTGAGGATGTTCTCAGTAAGATGTGTTGTGGGAAGACATGAGCCTCTAGGCAGCATAAAAAAGCCACTGAGGATTACACATAAACTTTTTGAAATTCTAACTTCCCATAATTGATATATGTGTTGATCCATGAATCTAGACCCCTGCTATAATAAGCTGTTGTTAATTATAGAAGCAGGTCATATTTGAGAGTATTTTAGGATAGAAATATGATGAGAATCACAAGTGCAAAAAAGAAAAAGATCCAAAATAATAGGAAAACAGTAAGAAGTTTATAAACTGTTAATCATTCAACAAATATGTATTGAGTACTTGACTTGGCATAGCATTGCACTAGAAATAAGGGGGTAAAAACTCAATTTCAGGAGAGTAATCAGAGGACATTGTGATATGGAGCTTGCCCAATGCCAATTTTAGATTAAAAGGATCTAAAAACAAAGGAAGAGTAGTGCCTTGAAGTATATCTGGAAATTTGTCCTGGTTTCTATTTAAGAAAATATTGAAGCTAAAAAGTAATACAAATGAACTTATTTACAAAACAGAAACAGACACACAGACACAGAAAACAAACGTATGGTTACCAAAGGGAATGGAGGGAAGGAATAAATTAGGAGTATGGGGATTAACAGAATCACACTACCATATGTAAAATACAAAAACGACAAAGATTTGCTGTACAGCACAGGGAGCTACAGTCAATATCTTGTAAAAACCTATAATGGAAAAGAATCTGAAAAAGAATATATATATAACCGAATGTGTGACTGAATCACTTTGAAACTAATCACCTGAAACTAACACAATATTGTAAATCAACTAAACTTCAATTTTAAAATATCGGAGAGATGTAAACTGAAAGTAAAATTTGAGATCTTTGTAGTGCATCTCCTACATCTCACACATAAGAACAACGAATATCTGTAATCTCTTAGCTAAGGTTCATCAAGCTTTATGTTGAAAGCAAATTGATCCAAAGCTGTGATATTTCAAGACAGAGCAAAGCTCTTAGCTTCCTGACTTTCATAAATATCAGTCTTATAAGAATCATAGTCCCTGATGAAAATTTGATAAAAACTATGGACTTTCTCCCAAGAAAATTGTACATTATCTACACATATTTTAATTTGTATAGTAATTTCAGGAATTTCAAGACTGTTTTTCAGTCCACCCATGGAACTTATAAGAGTATTTGAACTTCTTAAGAGAAGATCTACTTTATCAGAAGATATTCCAGAGCTCATGGTGTGCAGATATTAGTTCTGGGAATTGGGGAAATCTGTTCACTTGGAAGTTCTTGCATGGACAGAGAGCTCTTTTAATCTTAACAGGAGGATATAACTTGCTGATTTCCAAGCAGCCTTAAGCTCAGAAACATAAACTTTGATTAGTGAGGTATGTCTTCTAAGATGGTAAGCAGGGACCCACAAATTGTTCCAACTAGATTTCAACTCATATTCAAGAATTTTGATATACTGAGAAATTCCTTAGAGGAACTTCTGTGGTGACTATAAGGTAATAGACTCCCTGTATGCATGTTGGACAGTCACCAGGAGAGGTGGGCTTCTTCCAAAAGGTATATAGGGCCTAGTACTTCCTAGAACAAACAGAATCTGTAACCTCTTATTTCAGGAAAGAATATCCCACAGATACATAAGAAAGTAGAATAAGGATAAAAGCTTTAATATGTATGATCCCTGAAGGAATAGATACTCCCTTTTTGGATGAAGTTGGTTTATGACATGTTAAGATTAAAGTATTATAGTACAATACTTGTAGAGTCTCAGAAGGACAGTTGAAAATATGAATCTAAAACTTGGAATACAGGTTGGGGTTGGATACATAGTTTTGTGAGTCACTCATTATCTAATTACCTTTTCCCAGTTAGCCATTTATCCTTCATATTTTCCTGTCCTTGTTAATGGTATCACTATCTATTGGCCCAAACTAAAAACATGGGAGTATTTTAACACTTTCTCTTCAATTATTATCTACTTGTACCACATTTGAAGGATCATTAGTTGCTCTATACTTGTGCCATTACTTTAGTTCAGGCCATCATCAGTCCAGGCTGTTGCAATAGCCCCCTCACTGATCTCCTAGAAATCAAACTCTCTCCCCTACAGGTCAGCCTCACCATAACAGCCAGTTATCTTCTTAAAGTTAATTTATGTCATTTCATCACATAAAAAGTCTGTTGTTCTTTTTTTGTAGATTTTTTTTAATTTTAATTTTTATTCTTTTTATTAACGTATAGTTGATTTACAAAAGGTCTGTTGTTCTGAAGAAAGTCAGTACTGCATGATCCACCTTCTGAGGTTAAATAACTAGAAATTCTACAAGCTATGTTTTCTTCTAAGAGATGCATATAACATATTATTATATTCAAGGCTCTGACAATTCCTGCCCTTCGATCCAGCATTTTCCACATATATTTGGCCATGGAATTTTTTCACAGAAACTTTATCCAAACCCTCTCAAGTTAGTGTTAGCTGAAATACATTTTGGGAAATGCTCACCTATGGGTTAAAATATAAAATAGCTTGGAATATGAGACCACATGAAGTTTGAGCCCCACTCATTGTTACAGACATTTTTAAACCACTTATTACTCCATTCTCGCTCTAACTACATCAAACCTTTTACCATTTCTACATACTGAAGATTATCATTATCTTCATTATTACTGCATATACTACAGTAACAATTTTGAAAAGAAATAAAATCATAGGTATCAATTTAGTTTACCCATCCCCTATGCTCCTACTTAATATTAGGGATTGAAGATACAAAGAAAGAAAGATTAAGCACTGAGGAAGTCAAAATTTGGGGGCAAAAAAGAATGGGGACAACTTGGTGGAGTATATGTTTACTTATTTTGAAGGAAAGATGGAAGGTAAGAAATAAGAAAATTTGACTCTTGGAGGGAAAGCTGACATTTAAAAAAATGGACAAATATTTTTTGAATGCCCACTATGTGCTGAGCTTTGCACCAGACACACAAAAATCTTGCAATGAATGTTTTAATCCCATTTTAAAGTTCAGTGAGAAAAAGTAAGCAGCAGATGTAGTTTCAAATACAGATCTGTTTGACATTTTCCATGGCATTACACAAAAGTGAATTGGAAATAAAAATAAATAATAGGTGAAACATTATGGATTAACATATTATTAGTAATAATACTAAACTATTTGATAACATTTATTGAGTGCTTACTATGAGCTAAGCCATGTTCTAAGAAATGAGACTGAAGAAAGTTATTTCCTTTCTATTTGTTATTTCCGGTCTCCAACAGCAGACTGCATATTGTTATCAATGCCACTGTTTATTAGGGAATCCATTGAGATTTTATAAGCAGAAGGTAAGTGAAGTACTTACCCACTGAAAGACAGGGTTTAGAAATCATAAATACTTACTGTATTTGGTAAATGGTTCTAAAATGAGGGTCTCAAAATAAGTGATATCAACAAGCGATGTGGAATTTCTTATGAGAAAAACAACCTTTAAAAAAGGTTATATAAAAACAGTATATATAAACAGTATATATAAACTGTATATATATATATACAGTTATATACTGTATATATATATATACAGTTTATATACTGTATATATATATAGTATATATACACTATATATATATATACACAGTATATATATATATAGTATATATATATATATACTGTATATATATACTGTATATATATATACAGTATATATATATATAGCATATATATATATATACTGTATATATATACTGTATATATATATACAGTATATAACTATATATATATACTGTATATATATATATACTGTGTATATATATATACTGTATATATATATACAGTTTATATATATAGTTATATATATATATATATACTGTATATATATATAGTATATATATATATACTGTATATATATATATATACAGTATATATATATATAGTATATATATATACAGTATATATATACAGTATATATATAGTATATATATATATACTGTATATATATATACAGTATATATATACAGTATATATATATATATATATAACTATATATATAAACTGTATATATATATGTACAGTATATATATATAGTTATATACTGTATATATATATACAGTATATATATATATAAACTGTATATATAAATACAGTATATATATACTGTATATATAAACAGTATATATAAAAATAACAGTATATATAAACCTATATATAAACAAATAATGTATATATAAACAAATATTTCAAGAGAAGATTAGGAATAACTGAAAGTTCACAATTATAAACTATAATGAAATGCATAGTAAATTATTAGTTGAAACCAAAATAAAAGCTATAATATTTAAGTCACTCACTTGTTTAAGACAAAAGTGAGGCAAAGGGGAAGAAAAGAGACACCTAATCTCTAAGTGTACAATTGCAGAAAATGCATACTATATGAATGCATTGGGAAAATGTATTTACCTACAAAAGTGGGAAAATAATTCTAAAGGGGATGGGGTGACGGAGGGGGAGATGAGGGGGTAAGAGTGAAAATTCTTAGGTATCATACAAAGACCTCATGGACTAATGGAAATTCAGGAACTATAGAAGCTTAAAGCAGTAGCTGAAATTTTTACCTTGAAGATAAAGTGGTAATAGAAAAAAGGAATAAAAGAAAATAAGTAGAACAAATTTATACTTCTGGCTATGACACAGACTCTGGTACCAGACTTGTCCTTCCACTATACACAATTAGAAAACTAAACGAAATATATGAATTAATCATTTTCATATATTGGGAAATATGCCGTACAGGTCAGTGAACATTGAGAAAAGAAAACTGAACAAAGGGAGCCTTACTATTTCCCTGATTTTCTGCTTGGAGGTACTCTCTGCACTCCATGTGTGGAAGGGCTCCCAAACACAACAGGGCATCTTGCTGATTTCAAGAGACAGATTGAAGTTTGGGAATGCTATGTGACTATAATTTGCAAGGCAGCATACTAGAGAAGAGACAGCCACATAGAGAATGAGCTCTCAAGATCTTCATTGGTGATCTCCTAGAGTCTTTGGCTGAATAATTACTTTCAGAATATATAAAGAACCTCCAAATGTAATAATAAGAAACTGAGCAATCCAATTTTAAAAAGAGGCAAACATTTGAATAGACACATCATTAGAGAAGATACACAGATGATAAGTACATGGAAAGATGCTCAACATCATTATTCATTGATGAAATGCAAATTAAAACCAGAATGAGTTATCACTGCACAACTATTAACATGGTCAACCATACCAAGTGGTGAAGATATAGAGAAACCGGAATTCTCAAATACAGCTTGTGGGAATGTAAAATGGTACAACCACTTTCAAAAACTGTTTGACAGTTCCTTAAAAAGCTAATCATGAACCTACCATATGATCCAGCCACTCCAATCCAACAGAAACAAATATACATATCCACACAAACACGTGTAGACTAATGTTTATAGCAGTGTTATTTTTAATAGCCAGAAGCTGGAAACAACCCAATTGTCCATGAACGGGGAATGAACAAACAGTTTATGGTATATCAATAGAGTCGAATATTATTTGGCCATAAAAAAGAATACATTATCAACATATGCAATAATATGGATGAATATATAAATACGTATGCTGAGTAAAAGAAGCCAGATGAAGAAGTACATTTTGTATAATTCCATTTATAGAAAATTAAAACTAAACTATAGTAATGGAGAACAGATCAGTGGTAAGATGACAGGGACCAGGGAAAAGCAAGAAGGTGAGATCACAGAAGCAAACAAGGAAACATTTGCAGGTAGTAGATCTATTCACTGTCATGACTGTGGTGACAGTTTTGCAAACATATATTTACATCAAAATGTAGCAATTTGTATAATTTAAATATGGTCACTTAGTATGTCAACTACACCTCAATTGAAAAGCCACAAAAGTAACAAAGGAAAAAAAGACAGTAGAATAAATGAAACCTTAGAACAATATACCTCATAAATATAAGTGCAAAAATTCTTACAAAATGTTATCAAATAGCAACTAGCTATATATAAGGATAATATATCGGGGCTTCCCTCGTGGCACAGTGGTTAAGAATCTGCCTGCCAATGCAGTGGACACAGGTTCGATCCCTGGTCCAGGAAGATCCCACATGCCACAGAGCAACTAAGCCCATGCGTCACAACTACTGAGCCTGTGCTCTACCTGAGAGCCACAACTACTGAGCCCAAGTGCTGCAACTACTGAAGCCTGCGTGCCTAGAGCCCATCCTCCACAACAAGAGAAGCCACCACAATGAGAAGCCCGCACACCGCAAAGAAGAGTAGCCCCTGCTCGCTGCAACTAGAGAAAGCCCGCGTGCAGCAATGAAGACCCAACAGAGCCAAAAATAAATAAATAAATAAACAAATAAAACTTTAAAAAAAAAAAAGCATAATATATCATACTCAAGTGGAATTTACTCCAGGAATTCTAGATTGGTTTTCATTGAAAAAAATAATCAATTTAACTCTTAAACAACCAATGGCTCCAAGAAAAAATCCCAAAGGAAATTAGAAAATATATTGAGAAAAATGAAAATACAACATACCCAAACTCATGGGATGTAGTGAAAGAAGCTTTCAGAAGAAAATTTATAATTGTAAATTATATATTAACATTAAAAGAAGAAAAATCTCAAATCAGCAACCTAATTTTATACCTCAAGGAACTAGAGAAAGGAGAACAAAGTAAACCAAAATCTAGCAGAAGGAAGCAAATGATAAAATTTAGAGCAGAGATAAATAAAATAGAAAAACAATGTGAAAATAAATAAAACTAAGGGTAGGTTCTTTGAAAAAAATCAACAAAATTCACAAACTTTTAGCAAAAAATGACATAGAACAAAAGAGAAAAAGCTCAATCAACTAAAATCAGAAATGAAAATAACATTAGTACTATAATTTTTTACAGAAAGAAAAAGTATTATAAAAGAGTACTATAAACAAATATATGCCAACAAATTGGATAACCTGGATGAAATGAACAAATTTTTAGAAACACACAACCTACCAAGACTGAACCATGAGGAAATAGAAAATCTGAATAGATCTATAATAGTAAAGAGATGAATCAGGTTCAAAAGCATCCCAAAAGGAAAAGCTCTGTACTAGTGGCTTCACTAGTGAATTCTACCAAATATTTAGGAAGAATTCATGCCAATCCTTCCCCAAAGATTTCAAAAACTTGAAGCAGAGGAAACACTTCCTAACTCATTCTATGAGGCTAGCATTATCATGATATCAAAACCAGAAAAAGATACTACAAGAAAACTACAGACCACTATCCATTATGAATATTGATGCAAAAATCCTTAACAAAATACTAGCAAACCAAATTCAACAGCACATTTAGAGGATTATACACCATGACCAAGTGGTATTTATTCCTAGACTGAAAGGATGGTTCAACATACAAAAATCAGTCAATGTGGGCTTCCCTGGTGGCACAGCGGTTGAGAGTCCGCCTGCCGATGCAGGGGACATGGGTTCGTGCCCCGGTCCGGGAAGATCTCACATGCTGCGGAGCAGCTAGGCCCGTAAGCCCTGGCCGCTGAGCCTGTGCATCCGGAGCCTGTGCTCCGCAATGGGAGTGGCCACAATAGTGAGAGGCCCACGTACCGCAAAAAACTAAAAAAATAAATCAGTGTGATATGCCACGTTAACAAAATGAAGAAAAAAACCACATGATCACCTCAATGAATGCAGAAAAGCATTTGACAAACTTCAACACCCTTTCATAATAAAAAAATTTTCAACTTAACAAAGAATAGATGGAACATAACATAATAAGGGCCATATGTAAAACAAACAAAAATCAAAAACAAAAACCTGGGGACTTCCCTGTGGTTAAGACTCCGCGCTCCCAATGCAGGAGGCCCAGGTTCGATCCCTGGTCGGGGAACTAGATCCCACATGCTGCAGCTAAGACCCAGTGCAGCCAAATAAATAAATAAATATTAAAAAAAAAAAAAAACCCGCAGCTAACATCATACTCAATGGCAAAAGACTGAAAGCGTTTCCTCTAAGATCAGGAACAAGGCAAGGATGCTTACTTCCACAACTTCCTTTCAACATTGTATTGGAATTTCTAGCCAGACAAAGAAAAAGAAATAAAAGATATCCAAATTGGCAATGAAGAAGTAAAATTATCTTTGTTTGTATATAACATGATCTTATACGTAGAAAACCCTTTAAGATTCCACATAAAAAATAATTTAGACCTAATAAACAATTTCAGAAAAACTGAGGATACAAAACCAACATGCAAAAATCAGTTGTGTATCTATGCACTAACAGTGAGTAATTCATAAAGGAAATTTAGAAAACAATTCCATTTACAATAGCGTCCAAAAAATCAAATCCTTAGGAATAAACTTAACCAAGGAGGTAAAAGATTGCACACTGAAATGTACCAAATGTTGTTGAAAGAAATTAAAGAAGACATAAACAGGTGGAAAGACATCCTGTGTTCATGGATTGGAAGACGTATTATTAAGACGTCAGTAGTACCCAAAGTACTCTACAACGTAATCCCTATTAAAATCACAACAATGTTTTTCTGCAGAAATGGAAAAAAATCTATCTCAAAATTTATATGGCATCTCAAGGGAACACAAATAGCCAAAACAATCAAAAAAGAACAAAGTTGGAAGTCTCATACTTCCTGGTTTCAAAATGTACTACATAGCTACAATAATAAAAACAGTGTGATATGGTATAAAGACGGACATACAGACCAGTGGAATAGAATAAAAAGCTCAGAAATAATGCCTCACATATATGGTAAAATGACATTTGACAAAAATTCCAATACCATTCAATGGGGAAAGGACAATCTTTTCAACAAATGGTGATGGGAAAACTGGGTATCCATATGAAAAAGAACTAATTTGGACCCTTACCTTATGCTGAAATGAAGCAGGACCCTATGGTACTTCCCCACCCACCTGCCATGTCCTCCACCTGCCTTTTGTCTGTGAAAAATCTTAGCCAAAGAATAAGTTTAATCTTTGAAGTGAAAAAATGCAGAAACAAAGGAAAACAGTTCAACAAGACTAAATAATAATAGTTTAGTCATTAAGCATAGTCAAGGACTTTTAGTTCCTCTTCATGGGCTATAGATAATATTCTGAGCCGCATCCTGTGAGCTGTCTTATAGATACTGAAGCCCACACCAGGTGGAAGAAGATAACTACATGATGACCAGGCTATAGCCATAACATAAGCTGCCACAATTCCAAGAATTGGCCTCAAAGAAATGGGAACAAACCGACCCTGGAACTGAAGATTAACTGTAACTAAAACAATCAAGATGACGCTGGTCAGACCACCACATGACCGATTTCAAGATGACTGTCAGAGCTGACTCTGCTGATTCTACATGTAGCCCCCTCCCTCCATCTATAAAAGCCCTTGCCCACTGATTGTCAGTCGGGGGTAGTCGGGCTCTGGACAGGAGTTTGCCCTCCCCCCACACACACCAGTTGCCGGCATCCAAAAAAAAAGCAAACTTTCCTTTCCACCAATCTTGCTTCTTTATTGGCTTTTGGGTGGCGAGCAGCCGGACACCCACTTTCGGTAACAATACTATATACAAAAATTAACTCACAATGGATCAAAGACCTAAATGTAACAGCTAAAACTATAGAACTCTTGGATAAAAACATAGGGAAATGCTTTATGACATTGCATTTGACAACGATTCCTTGGATATGACACCAAAAGCACAGGTAACAGAACAAAAAATAGATAAATTGGACTTAATCAAAATAAAAAATTTTGTACATCAAAGAACATTACCAACTAAGTGTAAAGATTTCCCATTTATCTGAACTGGAAGAAAGTATTTGCAAAACATATGTTGAAAGGGATTAATATCCATAATATATAAAGAATTCCTACAACTAAGCAACAAAAAGCCAAACAACCCAATTTAAAGGTGAGGAAGGAGTTAAGTGATCATTTCTCCTACAGATGGACAATAAGTCCACGAAAAGATGCTCAACATCACTAATCATCAGGGAAATGCTAGTCAAAACCACAATGAGATACCACTTCATACCCATTAGGATGGCTACTATCATAAAAATAGAAAATGACAAGTGTTGGTAAGAATGTGGTGAAATTATAATGCTTGTGCAGTCTTGATGAAAATGCAAAGTGATGTAGCTATTGTGGAAAACAGTATTGTTGTTCCTCAAAATTAAAAATAGAATTACCATATGACTGAGCAATTTCTCTTCTGGTATATACACAAAAGAATTGAAATCAGGGATTTGAACAGATATTTGTACACACATGTTCATAGTAACATTATTCACAATAGCCAGAGGGTGGAAACAATGCAAACCTTCATCAATGGATGAATGAATAAACAAAACATGGTATATACATGCAGTGGGGTACTAATTTCCACTAAAAAGGGAAGGAAACTTTAACAAATATTACAACATGGATGAAACTTAAAGACATTTTGCTATGTGAAACGAGCCAGACACAAAAGGACAAATATGGTATGATTCTATATATTATGTACCTAGAGTAGTCAAATTCATGGAGATAAGAAGTAGAATAGTGGTTGCTAGAGATTAGGTGGAGGGAGAAGTGGGCAGTTAATGTTCAACCGATATAGACTTTCAGTTTGTGAAGATGAAAGTTCTGGATATGGATGTTGGTGATGGTTGCACAACAATGTAAATATACTTAATATCACTAAACTGTACAGTTAAAATGTTTAAAATAGTAAATTTTATGTTATATGTATTTTACCAGAATAAAAAATCAATTCAGTCCACCGTATGAAAATAATCAGAGTAAACATTTTAAAGGTCAGAAAAGGTGCAGAAAAAGCATTTTACAAAGTTTAGCACACATTCATGAGAAATATTCTCAGTTATTTAGGAATAGAAGGGATCTTCCTCAACATGATAAAAAGCATAAACAAACAAAATGAAACAAAACAGAAAAACAACCCCCAAACTCTTTAGCTAACATCTTGCCTAATCTTAAAAGACTGATTTTTTTCCCTTTAAGATTTACAACAACGCAAGTATGTTATCTTCTCACCACCCCCATTCAATATTGTACTTGATGTCCTACCTGCTACAATGAGGCAAGTAAAACAAATAAAAGATGTAAAATTAAAAACAAAAAGTATACTCTTATTATTTCAGAAGATGTGATTGTATTCATACAAGCTCTCATAGAATTTTTTTAAAAACTTACTGGAAATCATAAGTAAATTTAGCAAGAAAGTTGAATACAGGATCAACACCCAAAAACAACTGTATTTCTATATACTAGAAACAAACATTTGAAAAATGAACTTTCAAATAACTATTTACAATAGCATCAAAAACCATGGCATATGTAGGATAAACTTAACAAAATATGTTCCAGATCTGTACATTGAAAACTATAAAACATTATTAAAATAAAGTATTTTTAAACCTAAATGAATGTAAATATATAGTGAATTCATATATGGAAAAGTGCATTTTGTTGAGATGTCAAGTCCCCCAAATGGACTATAGATCCAACACAAAACCCCGGCAGACATTTTTTTGTAGGAATTAATAAGATGGTTGCAAATCTTACATGGAAATGCCAGGACCCCACAATACCCAAAACAAGTTTGAAAGAGAAGAGCATTGGAGAACTTACATCTCCAAGTTAACAACACTTATCATAAAACTTATAGACTTTAGGAATAGAACAAGACATATGGTCCAATTGATTATACAAATGTGCTAATTTAATTCAATGAGAAGTGAACAGTTTTTATAACAAATTGTGCTGGACCAACTGGGTATGTTAGGAAAAAATTTAGTGCTATCCTTACTTTTCAACACATACCAAAATGAACACAAAATGGAATATAGACCTAAAAATAAAAGATAAAATTGTAAAATTGTTCTAAGAAAACATAGAAAATATCTTTGTAAACATAGGTTAGGCAAATATACAACATAAAAACCTTTAGCTGGGACCAGAATAAAAGGTAAATTGGACTCCAACAATAATTCCAACACAATAATAAGAACAGCAGAACTTTGCTCTTCGGAAGGTACTAGTAAGAGAATGAAATGGTCAGTTACAGACCAGGAACAAAATATCTCACAATAGAATTATATCCAGAACATATTAAAAATTTTTGCAGCTAAAGACTATACAGCGTACATGGAGTTTTAGGTATGGCTGATGTTAACCGTGAAGTAGAATAGAATCCCCCCACCAATATTTCAGCATTCTCTTTACAAAGCAATGGCAGAATCACAGAGAGAGAAGTATAGTTGTCAGAGAGTTTCCGCATCATATTCACTTGAAAATCCTGTCATTGTCTTTATGCTTATTTCTAAAAATAAGAGTTTTCTGTATTCAATCGATTTTTAGAACTTGCCCAGAGATTTTCTGATGTGGGCAAAGATTTTAGAGGAAGGTTGTTTTCTCCTCTGTACAAAGTTTGTGTTTTCAAAGCTCACCACTCACATCCTTCCAACTTTCCAAAACTAAAGTCTACAATTCCAAACAAAACTATAGAATTCAGGTCTATAAAAACCTCTTTTGCCACAAAAGAAATTGATGCTGGAGGGGAGGCAGATGTTTTCTCACAGACAACTTGTAAGTTTTATTCTAGGCATCAGAATTGGTGCAGCTGATAGACTGAGTCATTAAGTTAAATGCCCTGACTATTCTTAGGTTTGTTTGGTCAATGTTTGTATTGTGACTGATAAATTTTTACACTGTTTAAGGGCCAGCAACCATGATATTGATTAAAATTAAAATAACATACACTCATCTCAGATGGAAGAAGCGGTACAACGGACATTTTTAGACTTCTCTGTTAGTGTCAATCTGGGTGGGCCATGAACTGCTCAGAAGGTTTTAGGGTTCATGATTTAGTTAAGTAGAAGTGACCTACAAAATATTCCCTAGCTGGGTAGGTCACAAAACTCAAATACCAAAAAGAGAGAGAGAGAAAGCACTGAATAGAATCAGGAGACTTGCTACGGTAGGACAAGATATAGGATATAAAATCCAGAAGGAGACAGTGATAGTTACAATAGCTACTATTTCTGGAGTGCCTTCAATTGTTGCAGAAACATCAGCCTTAAGAATGAGGTATTATTATTCCCACTTAATTAATGAAGAAATTGAAACATAGAGGGGTTACATACCTTATCCAAGATGATACAGCTAATAAGTAGTAGATCTGGAATCTGAACCTCATCTTTCTTTAAAGCCAAATTATTGTCCCCCATAATAAACAGGGTTTGTGACTTTCAATTCCATCAGACAAACTATTTGTTCTCTGTACTATTTTATATTATTTTCTGGGTGTAGGTGGCCTTGGGACAACTGGTATTGATCTGACTCTGAAGCAAGCCAAAGATATCCAGGTAAATCCTGATCTGATGAGGCAAGGATAGAAATTTTGGGTTATCTCATGGTAAAGCTCTGTTTGCTTTTATTCGGAATGTACAGATACATTCCTGTCAGCAGACAGCTTCAGTGATTACAATCATTAATGTAAACACTAGATTTCTATTCCTGTTTTGTTGAATAGAGCAAGGGCTGAAGTGTTTAACTCCAGTAAGGCTTTTTTTTTTCTCCAGTGTTCTACAGATATATTAATGTATAAAACTGACACCCAGAAAACCAATAGAATCTTGGAGTTGAAAGAAACCTTAAGAGATGAAAGGTGACCCAGTTTAGTCCTTGCATCCCAGCCTCAAGGTATATTAATTGTTATTGGGGTTGGGGAGGGAGGGTTGAATATTACACCTATTCTCCATGTAAAGCTGCTCATATTTAAATGATTCCTATTACTTAGGAATGTTCAAACTAGACAGGATCCAAAGAGATTGCCTAATGAAATTATTTCATTTTACAGATGAGGAAACTGAAGCTACACCTACTGTAAGACCACACCTATTGTTGAATTGCGGTATGGGGTTTTTCCTTCTGGGTATAATACTGGCAGTTTAAATTAAAATCATGTCAAGGAAATTTCAACTCTAAACCCAGGAAATCTGAGGAAGTGTTCCTTCTCTGCTTCTCCAAAGGAGAGAGTGTCTGTGTGTGTGTGTCTGTGTGTGCACACATGCGTGCATGTGCCCCCAAGGGCAGGCACATGCACTTGGATGTGTGCGTAGGTGTTAGAGATTGCAAAACTATAAGCACTACTGGCTTTAATAAAGAAATGCCATGGACTTGAGCATTTGACTTAGATTGAAAATGACTTTCTGCCAAGAGAGGCTCTCTACTAGTTTTTGGCTAGCGGCAAATGCAAGATAGGATCACTCCTGTTCCAGAGCCACCAGCAATCCACACCAGTCATGGTTACTAACCTACACTCCAGGGGTGAGGAGGTCAGAATTCTTTCACATGGACTGATGCTGAGTTTGCCTAGAAGAAAATACACACTTCCAAATACCTTCCACATCTGGATCCCACACTGTAAGACTTGGCAGTCCAACTGCTTTAAAAAATGTTGCAGCATTGTTAGATAACCTGCCAGGATATGTTGAAATGGTACAGTTTGTAATATTCCACATATGGGTAAGTATATAAGTCCTGAAATGCTGTTTTTCTTGTCCTCTATCTGGCAGAGAAGTGTAAATATACAGTCAGAAGTTCAATCATGGTTCATATTTAGCATATTTATTCATCTTTGTGTTAATTATATTTTTGGGGGAAGTACCATTTAAAAGGTGCATTGCCTAGTGTAATAGCCTAGTTGCCTGGAAAATCTTGTGTATAGAGAGATCTCTAATATACTGTATTTTCAATGTGTTCATCTTTTTACATAATTGCAATTATATTTTTCATTAGGGATTGCTCTGATTCAGTGGTAAATCCTGGAACACTGTGTTGAGAAGGATTCTGAAGTTTCATCAGGGTTCTCAGTAAGAAAGAGTACCCTGAGTGGTTAGTGATTTTGGCATTAGTGTGAAAAGGGAGAGTAGTGAAAAACTACCATGTATCTAATACACTTGAAAAGTTAATTTTTTCTAATTTTTTGTTTTTTTAAATAGGTAGTATAGCAACATAGCAAATCGTAAAAATAACACAGAAGAATATATGAGAAGTTATTTTCCCTTCCATTCTTCTCCCTCTGTTCCCAACTGCCACTTCTTAGAGGCAACTATTTTTGCAATTTCTTTCAGAGATAGTCTATGCTTTTAAAAGCATTTCTGTATAAATATCTACTTTTTACATGAATTTTAGCATAATACATGTATTTCTACACCATTCATTTTAAAATAGCAAATTTTATGTTATATATATATCTTTACCAAAATTTTAAAAAATTAATAATATAGCACAAAACATTGAATTGTGCCCTTTAAATGGATGAATTATATAGTATGTGAGTTATTCATATGGCTGGATTAATATCTGCCATATTTGTTATTGTTTTCTATTAGTTGCCTTTGTTCTTTATTTTTATCTTTCAATCTTTTTCTGCCTTTGTGGGTTTTTTTTTAAATTTATTTATTTTTGGCTGCGTTGGGTCTTCTGGGTCATCGTTACTGTGCACGGGCTTTCTCTAGTTGCGGCGAGCAGGGACTACTCTTCATTGTGGTCCACGGTCTTCTCATTGCGGTGACTTCTCTTGTTGTGGAGCACGGGATCCAGGCACGCAGGCTTAGCACGTGAGCTCAGCAGTTGTGGCTCACGGGCTCCAGAGTGCAGGCTCAGTAGCTGTGGCACACGGGCTTGGTTGCTCCGCAGCATGTGGGATCCTCCCGGACCAGGGCTCAAACCTGTGTCCCCTGCATTGGCAGGTGGACTTTTAACCACTGCGCCACCAGAGAAGTCCCTGCCTTTGTGGTTTTAATCAAGCGTTTTGTATGATTCTGTTTTCCCTCCTTTCTTGGCATATCAGTTATATTTCTTTCTTTACTTATTTTAGTGATTGTCCTAGGGTTTGCAATAACTTACACTTAATCCAAGTCTACTTTCAAATAATATTATACCACTTCACTGGTAGTGCAAGTACCTTGTAATAACAAAATAATCCTAATTCCTTCCCTTGTATCATCGCTGTCAATCATTTCACTGATACCTAAGCATATATATATATATAAGCATACATAATTGAAAACATTATTGCTATTATTATTTTGAACAAGCTGACATCTGTAAAATCAATTAAGAATAAGAAAAATAAAAGCTTTTATTTTACCTTCATTAATTCCTTCCCCAATGCTCTTCTTTTCTTTACATAGATTTGAGTTTCTGACTTACATATTTTCCTTCTCTCTGAAGAACGTCTTTTAACATTTATTGCAAAGCAGGTTTGCTGGTAGCAAATTCCCTCAATTTTGGTTTGTCTGAAAAAGCCTTATCTCTCCTTCACTTTTGAAGGATAATTTCACAGGGTATAGAATTCTAGGTTGGTGGGGTATTCTTCTTCTCAACAGTTTAAATATTTTTCTCCACTCTCTGCATTGTTTTTATGGTTCTGAGGAGAAATCGGATGTAATTCTTATACTTGTTTCTCTATAGATAAAGGGTTTTCCCTCTGACTTATTTCAAGATTTTTTCTTTATCTTTGAATTTGATATGCCTAGATATGGGTTTTTTGTTGTTGTTTTTGTTCTTTTTTTCAATTATCTTGCTCAGTGTTCTCTGAGCTTCCTGGTTCTGTGGTTTGGTGTTGGACATTAATTTGGGGGGAAATTCTCAGTCCTATTCCTTCAAATATTTCTTGTTCCTCTCTCTCTTTCTTATCCTTCTGCTATTTCTAGTATGCATAATTTTTACCTTTTGTAGTTGTCCCACTATTATTGGATATTATGTTATGATTTTTTTTCAGTCTTTTTTCTCTCTGCTTTTCAGTTTGGAAGTTTCTATTGACATATCCTCAAGCTCAGAAATTTTCTCTGCTGTGTCCACTCTAATAATGAGCCCATCAAAGCATTGCTTTTTAGTTTTTTCTTAGAATTTCCATCTTTCTGCCTACATTACCCATCGATACTTGCATGTTGTCTACTTTTGCTTTAGAGCCCTTATCATATTAATCAGTTGTTTAAAATTCCCAGTCTGATAATTCCAGCATGCTTGCATATCTGAGTATGGTTCTGATGTTTGATCTGTCTCTTCAAACTGTGTTTTTTTGCCTTTTAGGGTGCCTGGTAATTTTTTATTGAAAGCTGGACATAATACACCGTGCAAAAGGAACTCTGATAAATAGACTTTTAGTGATGTGGTGGTAAGTGGTGGAGTGGGCAGGAAGCATTTTATAGTCCTATGACTAGGTTTCAGTCTTTTAGTGAGCCATTGCTCCTAGGCTCTAAACTTTATAAGCGTTTCTCAGTTTTCTCCTCACCTTAGGTGTGACAGAACAGCTAGAGGGAACTGGCATGGGTATTTCCCTTCCTCCAGGTCTTTCTCTTGAGGGCTGGCCTTGTTTAAAAGAATAAAATGATCTGGTATGATTTATAATGGTTACATTTCCCCTCCTTCTGCAAGAAGCACAAGGGAATTTTTCTCTGATGTCTCCCCTGAGAACATGGTAGAGTTCCTAGAGGTGAAACTCACCAAAGTTTGGGGAAGCTCCCAATGACTTGGCCTTCCCTGGGGTTTTTAACTCTCAGACTTGTCCACACTAAGCCTCCAGAACTTCAGGTTTTCCTACCTCAGGTACCAGTTCCCATATGTGTTTCCGCTCATGGGTTTTTGCTCCAGTAAGTTACAATTCTCTGTATCTGCCTGTCTGCCTCTCCAATGTGGGGGGCAGTGGTTTTCCCTCACTTCTCTGACAGATATAAGAAAAGTTGTTAATTTTTCACTTTATACAGCTTTTTACTTGTTGTTAGCATGAAATGACAACTTCCAAGGTCTTTACATGCGGGACCAGAAACCAGAAGTATCTGCACCATGTATTTTTCAGTTAATAATTGATCTTGGAAATTGTTTCATATTATAATACAGCATCTGTTTTTTTTCTTTTTAACAGGTGCATAGCATTCCATTTTAAGAATATCTTATCACTTAACACTCCCCTATAAATTAGTATTTTGGTTCTTTTCATTTTTTATTATAAATAATGCTATAATGAATATCCTTTTACATACTTCTTTGCACAAATATGCAAATCCATAGGATAAGTTGTTGGTGCAAAGAATGTAGACATCATTGCTAAATCTTCCTTTATAGAAATTTTATCAATTTATACTCTCACCAACAACATAAGTGCCCAATTCTGTATATTCTCATCAATGTAGTATATTAGCAAACATTTTAAAAATCTCAAACAGCATAGTTGAGAAATGGTATCTCACTGTAGTTCTGTTTTGTGATTTTCTAATAATGAGTGTATTTGACCATTTTTTAATTTGTTTAATTGCCATTTATTTTTTTCCCTTTTCTGTGAACTCTCGGTTCCTGTCTTTCCCCCAAGTTACTATTGGTCTGTTTATCTATTTATTATTCATTTATAGGAGCTCTTTATATGTAAAGGAAAATAGCTCTTTGTCATGTGTACTGTATATATCCATTTTCCTACTATGTAATTTTCTTTTGACTTTTTAACAGTATTTTCTTGCCATGTAGAATTTTTTAAATATTTAGGTGGTTAAATTTATTAGTTCTTCATTTGATTGCATCTGGATTTTGCATTATGCTTAAGAAGGCCTTTCTTTACTGTTTTTATATTTTTGCTTTTTCTGTTTAAATTTTTGATTCATCTGGAATTTATTTTGGTTAAATTTGGGAATTAGGGATCCAACTTGATTTAGTATTATTTTCTCTGCTGGCTACCCAGTAGGCCAAATTTTGAGTTGTGCTACTTTAATGAAATACTTAAACATTTCCTTATTTCCTGCATAGCTTTTGGTAATAGGATTTTATTATATCAATATTGTAATAGGAATATCATATTTAAAACTGTTAGTAGTTCCCAATTTTTGTTATTATATATTATGCTACAATGGCATTCTTCATGTATATTTTCTTATTTCTGATGAATTATTTCTCTGGGACTCATTGTTAAGAGTGGAATAATTAAGTTCTTCTAAGTATGGTCATGTCACTTTCCAAAAGTGTAGCAGTTATTAATCCTGCCATTAATAATATCTCATCAGTTTGGAGTGTTATTTTTGACTATTAAGCTGAACAAATGAAAATCTAAGCTTGCTTTAATTGGCATTTATTTGATTATTAGAGGGTAGGAACACTTCTTTTGTGTTCATTTACTCTTTTCACTTAGTGGAAAGACCATGGGCTTTGGGACCAAACAGATCTGGCTTTAAATTTCAGCTCTGCCACTTCTTAGCTTTGGTATCTCAAATGAAAAATGTATATAATAATACCTGCTGTGTAAGGATTTTTTGATGGTCATATATGTGGTATATAAAAAATCTAACTTGGGTACTGATTTAATGAATAACAGCTATTATTATTATTTCCCTTTGTGTGAACTGTCTATCATGTTCTTTGTAAAAAAAAATTACACTGTACAGAAATACTAAAGAGGCTGGATGAACACTGGAACAGGAACTGGAGATTTACTAGCCATAAGACCCTGACCAAATCACTTAAATACTCTTGAATGTTCATTTCCATGTAAAGAAGGAGATAATTTCTATCCTGCTCACTTTGTTTTTGTGAGGATTGAATAAGATAGCAGACGTGACAGAACTTGAAAAACATTAGTTAAAACATTAATGTATTTTTAATATTGAGCTGCATGAGCTGCTTGTATATGAGCAGAAGACCTAGAGAAATGCAAATCAAAACTAAATTGAGGTATCCCCTCACACCAGTCAGAATGGCCATTATCAAAATATCTACAAACAATAAATGCTGGAGAGGGTAGGTATAGAGAAAAGGGAACCCTCTTGCACTGTTGGTGGGAATGTAAATTGATACAGCCACTATGGAGAGCAGTATGGAGGTTCCTTAAAAAACTAAAAATAGAACTACCATACGACCCAGCAATCCCACTACTGGGCATATACCCTGAGAAAACCATAATTTAAAAAGACACATGTATCCCAATGTTCATTGCTGCACTATTTACAATAGCCAGGTCATGGAAGCAACCTAAATGCCCATCGACAGATGAATGGATAAAGAAGATGTGGCACATATATACAATGGAATATTACTCAGCCATAAAAAGAAACGAAAATGAGTTATTTGTAGTGAGGTGGATGGACCTAGAGTCTGTCATACAGAGTGAAGTAAGTCAGAAAGAGAAAAACAAATACCGTGTGTTGACACATATATATGGAATCTAAAAAAACAAAAAACGTTCTGAAGAACCTAGGGGCAGGACAGGAATAAAGACGCAGACGTAGAGAATGAACTTGAGGACATGAAGAGGTGGAAGGGTAAGCTGTGAAGAAGTGAGAGAGTGGCATGGACATATATACACTACCAAACGTAAAATAGATAGCTAGCGGGAAACAGCCGCATAGCACAGGGAGATCAGCTCGGTGCTTTGTGACCACCTAGAGGGGTGGGATAGGGAGGGTGAGAGGGAGGGAGACGTAAGAGGGAAGAGATATGGGGACATATGTATATGTATAGCTGATTCACTTTGTTATAAAGCAGAAACTAACACACCATTGTAAAGCAATTATACCCCAATGAAGATGTTAAAAAATAAAAATAAAAAATAATGTAAAGTATTTTTACTGTTACTATTATGATGAGGAAAAGTAGATGCTCAAAATCCCTATGGCTAAGATTGGCATCCAAAATCTACTCTCTTTCCCTAATAGTCTGAATTATGAGATACTATCAGTGTGGACTATGGTTCTCTTAGGGAATTCTCCATGTCAGCAGCAATTTGAAGTGGGTAGGGGAGCAGGCTTTTACTTTTGACATAGGGTATCCTTAGAGAAGGAACACATGCATGTAGCAATTTAGGACACTTACAGGAAATTTAAATCTGCATATACTTATGGAGAGTAACTCATAATAGGCCATGGTCGTCTCAAGGGTAATTCTTAATCCCTGGACCTTTGGAAGTCAGGATCACAAGACCTTTTGATATCTTAGAACAGTCGAATGGAAAAAACATTGTAATAACTCATTAGCATAGGAATATATCCATAACGGAAACTGAATACAGTTAAACTGAGCCAAGATGGTGCAGCATGAGGGTCACGAATGTCATTTCTTGAGGCAAGCAGACCTGAATGCCAGTCTTGTGTTTGTCACTTATCAGCTGAGTGACATTTGTCAAATTGTCCCACTTTTCCTGTAAAGTGGGACTCAATAGTTCCTACCCCAAAGTGTTGTTATGAGGGTTACATGGAAAATAATGGTACTTGTAACGTGCTTACTTAGTACAATTCCTAACACATAGTAAGTACTGAAGAAATGGTAGCTATTATTAACACAGTTATTATTAGCAGTATTATTAATATCTCAATTAATTAGCATAATCAAAAATTTCACGTGTGTGTGTGAATAGAAGTAACCATGATGGTTAACTCTTTTATTGAGTAACAGCCCTGAACAATACTCTTTATGTTTTTTTTTTTTTTTTTTTTTTGCTGTACGCTGGCTTCCCACTGCTGTGCCCTCTCCCGCTGCGGAGCACAGGCTCAGGACGCGCAGGCTCAGCGGCCGGGCCCAGCCGCTCCGCGGCATGTGGGATCCTCCCGGACCGGGGAACGAACCCGCGTCCCCTGCTTGGCAGGCGGACTCCCAACCACTGCACCACCAGGGAAGCCCAACAATACTCTTTAAAAGGAGCCTCATAAATGCAAAATTTGAGAACTTTAGATGGTAGAACTGGATCTGTCTAGAGAGGAAAAGTAAACTGTTTCTCTCAAACTTCACAGAGGTACCTTCACACAGGTTGAAAATACAGGAGAAAATAAAAGTTAGTTACAAGTGGACATTTGGTTAGAAATATACTAGACTCATGGTAATTTGGAAAAATTATGAGGAGATTTGAGAGAGCCTGTTAAAGTAATTAGCCTGATAGAGTCATCAATAGAAAATGTACATAAGAAGTTAGTGGTCGATTGTGTTTGCAAAATAAATCCAGATGCAAACTAAAATCAATTTATTTCCACAGGTCAACACTGCTTTTCTATAGACTGCAGCATAACAGGTGAAAATGTCAGACATTTTTAGGAAGGGAAAGCAGGTGGATTATTAACCTAACAAACCTTTTCATCAAACCAAACAACAAATTCTGAACATGCCATGACCTTAGTTTTTTTTTTTCAAATTTTTCTTTGACGATGAATTTCAAGTCATATTTGAGGTTGGCAAGGAGCATAGAGTATGGAATTTTACACCAAACATCCTAACAGGTCTGCATAGCTCTAATTTCTTTCACACCCATTTATCCTGCCCATGCTTGTACGACCATTTCTTTTTTAAAAGGACCTAATTATGCTAATTTTCTGCTTAAAATTTACCCACTATCAGTAGATTAAATCTAAACTCCATAGTAGGGTTATAAAGTCTTTTACAATAATGCTTTGACATGTATCTTCTAGCCTTATTGTTCTCTACTCTTACTTTTTCTTCTCTCCTCTAACCACCACCCCTCCCATACATCTGGTTCTTACACTTAATGTGCATCACAATCAGGTCAGAAGCTCATTAAAAACCACAAATTCGGGCTTCCCTGGTGGCGCAGTGGTTGAGAGTCCGCCTGCCGATGCAGGGGACACGGGTTCGTGCCCTGGTCCGGGAGGATCCCACATGCCGCGGAGCGGCTGGGCCCGTGGGCCGTGGCCGCTGAGCCTGCGCGTCTGGAGCCTGTGCTCCGCAATGGGAGAGGCCACGGCGGTGAGAGGCCCGCGTACCGCAAAAAAAAAAAAAAAAAAAAAAAAAAAAAACCACAGATTCTTGGGCCATATCTCTTGAAATCTGGCAGTGGCCCATAGGAATTTGAGTTTCTAACAAGCAAAGGAGTTGATAATCAGATCTCAGTTTGAAAAACAGTGGCCTACACCCTGTTCCAACAAATGTCTTCTCATTCCTTCAAAAGTCCATCTCAGTTTGTACCTCCCCACCTTTCCATCCTTATGTTTAAATTCCTTTCTTCCCTTTTCTCTGCCTGATGGAAGTTACTTCCTCTTTGAAACTTTTGCCCAAAGAGAATTACTGTTCCTTCTGTACTTTGCATGCATGTTGAATGCTGAAATTTCTATTAACCTTAATCAATTTAGACTTGCTTCTAAGGGTTGAGACTTTCTTGGTCATTTTTGTATCACACTCTAGAGCTTAGCACAGTGTCTAAGGCATAAAAATAGATGCCCAAGAAATGCTTTTTGAAGGAATAAGTGAGTTGATGGAAGTCCTTGGCTTTTATATTCAACATCAGATGAAAAAATACTGTAGTTTAGAAATTTTTAGGTTGGATTCTGCCTTGGGGCATAGATATTAAGCAATTTTCCTTAGTAATAACAATTAGGAATTTTGACAAACAGCTCATAATATAAGGTTTTATTTCATTTATTAGTAGTTGAATAATTGAAATCCCATTTTAATATTGTACTTGGTATGAAATTTTCTAAAATTCTAATAGTACAAATAAAGCTCTGTGCCCTACACCTGATGAATTTATTTAGCAAAAGAAAGCTTCAGATTGCATTTCAATTACATGACTTTAAATAGACTTTGAAATGTTAATATATCAAAGCCAATGGTGACAAATGTCTGCCATAAAAAGGTGAAAATCAACAGGAAAGTAGTCTTTAGATCTACTCCAGTTATAAAAAAAATCCATTTTGGGGATACACTTTTGAATGGAGAGTTGTCAGAAATCTAGGTGTAATTGATATGAAGATTTTCCATCTGGTCCTCTGTTTCGTACTAATAAAAAGCACTTCTAATTAAAGAGCAAATTTGTTTAAGTGACAGTTGTTCATTCAACAAACATTTATTGAGCTCCTGTTTTGTGTCAGATTTGGCTCTAGGACCAAAGTTTACATCACTGAACTAAAGAGGCAAAATTTTTATTAATAGAGATTACTTTCTTGCATGAGAAGAAAGTCAGTAAACAAAGTATTATTATATACATGTATGCATGTGTGTGTGTGAATGCTATGTCAGATGGTGATAAGGGCTATAACGTAAGATAAAGCAGGGTATGGGAGATAGTTAGGGAGGGATTGGAAAGCTTCTTTAATAAGATGACACTTGAGCAGAGATCTAAGAAAAGTGAGTGAATATGTCATGTGACTATCTAGGGAAAGAGAATGCCACATAGTGGGGATAGCATTTTTGACGACCTTGAGTGCAGAATGTGCTTAGGGACTAGCTACATACCAAGGAAGCCAGTGTGACTGGAGTGGAGTAAACCAGCAGAAAGAGGTAGGAGCTGAGGTCTTAGAAGTAGTGGTGATGGTGATGTGTATGTGGGTTGGGAGGGGTGCAGATTATATCATGAGAGGCCTTGTAAACCATATTGAGAGAGGAGAAGCCACTGGGAACTTTTGAACAGAGGAGTGACATGATCTGACATTTATTTATATATTGTCTACACAAGCTGTGGCTTTCATTCCAAATTCTTCATTAGTCATTACTAGGCCACACTTTATTTCATTACTTTGTTTTAGAAGTCAAAGAGCATGACCAGAAACAGCTTAGGCAGTTTTAGATAATTATGAATAATGATAGTAATGAATGTTTAATAATAATAGTTATTAATTTTAAACATCATCATAGTAACAACAGCAAAAATGTACATAAATGGTACCACTTAAGCGACTGCTCTGTGTATTCTACATATGTTATTTCACAGGATCCTCACAACTACCTGTAAGGAAGTGCTATTATTCTTCCCATGTTATGAATCATTTAATCTCCAGAAAACATTTTATTTCTGCTGTCTGCTATCTTACACAAAACTACATTTATCTTGTTTTGGTATAAAATGACAACACAGAGTAATATAGTGCACAACTTATTTGACTTGCTTCTGAGAAGTAATAACAGTAGTTTAATCAAAATGGCAAATATTAATTGAATATACTATATTCCAGGTACCATACTAAATGCTATATACATTAATTCGTTTAATACTTACAATAACCCAGACAAGGAAACTGGAACGCAGAGATGCGAAGTAAGTTATCCAAGGTTACACAGCTAACAAATGGTAGAACAGGGACCAAACCTAGGTCCATCTTACTCCAGGGCTTGTGTTTTTAACTACTGTGCTATATGAATAAATGTGGGTGAAAATAGATTGATGCGTTCAAAATCTTCTAAAGTGTATTTGGTGTAACATATTTCAAAACACTCTTTATCCAATTTGTTTTTAATCTTTGAACATACAGTCATCAGCAGTTGGATGCTTAGGTCCATTTGGAATTATTTTATAAACCTAAAGCACAACTGTACTGTTTCTTCTAGATTAGCCTCTGTGACAATCAGTCACATTATTACTTTGATCTGTCCACATGATCCATATGTTGTTTATCTAACCATTTGAACTGTCTGGTCCTTGAGACCAGTGACGGCCATGGCGTGCCTATCACTTTGAATATGTAACGTGGAAAAATACGTTTGTCATTTCAGTCTGTCCAACAGAAGTTAAAAAATAGTAACAAGGACAAAATGCTAAGATGAATTGCTGAAAAATGAGAGAGGAAGAGGAAGGGCAATGAGAAGAAAGGGGCTGGCAGAGAGAGAGAGAGAGTCAGAGAGATTGGACTCTGTCAATGACAAGTGGCCATATAGTAGCAGCATCAGTCTCCCAATAGCCACCAGTCTACTGTGGATTCTGAAAGATTCTGCTTTCACTCCCCTCTCCTAGTAGAAAACACTCCAGAGAATGGGTGAACCTCATTACTTTTCCTCCTTGCTCATCTCCTTATCCTAAGAACTCCCCCTAAGGCTTTTCCATATTCACAAAGTCAGAAAGAGAAAAAATTGTTACGAAAAGTTGATTCTTTGAAATAAATTAGACTGGAAGCTCCTGGAAACCAGGGGGCAAGTTTTATTTATCTCTGTAGTTCCAGTACTTGGCCCAAGGCCTGGTACATGCTAGGCCTTGAAAAAATGTTTGCTGAAAGAATGAGTGCTTTAATGAAGCTCAGGCTATAAAATTGTTGTGGATAATGTCAACAGTATCCTACATGAGCACTCAAACGTTTAGTATTATAAAATATTGAATCCAACTTTTCCAATACTGACCATATTTGGCCCAATTGGCTGGTGAAGGAGATAATCCTTTCATTCCTTCATTCTCCATGTGCTTCCTTCCCAGAGAGAGGAGGACCATTCTCCTCTCTAGCTTCCACGCTTGAACCCCCAAACAAGCACAGGACTGCTGTAATTAACCTACTGGCCCAAATCAGTTCATTATTCTCAAAGATTTACTTTTTAACAGCTGAAGCAATGAACTTGTATCCTCCTCACCTGCCTCCTCTACTGTCCTTTCCTGCCTAGAGTTTGCTGTCTTGTGCAGTGGGAAGGCATTATTAGGTTAGCTCGCTCAGTATTTAATGGAGCTTGCATTTCTCTTTGACTCTATTAGTATCTTAGGATACTAAGTCTGTGTGTCTGCACGGCCTGGAACTTCTCAGAGTATTTGGCAAAATTTCAAGGGGAAAATTAGACATTTTTAGAAATTTACAATCTGATTATAAAAATTTATTTTGAAAGTGTAGGACAAGTTGTGTATGCATTGTTCTTTATTTTATATATTTATACAGTTTTAGATTTCTTTTAAAAGCTTTTCCAGTACTCTGAGGAGATTTGTACAGTCAATTAAATTATATAAACAAAGACCTAAACCGTTGCAATTCAAGCTCCTTTCATCTTAGTGACTTCATCTTAGCTACAGGAATTTACCTTTGAGTTAAGATTCTGAAAAGAAAAATCTTCCTTTTACAACATTTTGCCTCTGAGATTTGCCCTAAGTATATCATATTTACCAATTATTCTCTTTTGCTGAGCTATCCTGCTTTTAAAACATTTTTCTAATTGACTTTTACCCAGAGATTCCCAGAATGCTTAAAAGTTCCACTTGAATTGGGGAAATTAATTCACCTTGTACCTCATATTTAACAGAATGGTATATGAGAAATAATGGCTGGGGTTTGAGCATCAGTTCTATCATTTACTAGCTGTTTGACCTTGGGCAAGTTATTTAACCTCTTTGTACTTCAGTCTCCAAATTTCTCCTCATTTAGAAAACGAGGATGATCACAGTCTCTCGGGATCACTGAGAAGTACACGTGAAATGTGTGTCTGGTACCCAGCACAGTGCCTGGTGCCCTCTGCTGTACTCTACTCACGTTCTTTAATGTCAGCACCTCCCTAACAACCCCAGGGGACTTCATGTCTGGGGAAATGAAAAGTGACTTCTCTTCATAAAAAGGTTGGGGACCTTCAGATGGAATCAACCTTGGAGGCTATTTACATGACATTTATTTTTTGCATTAACGCCAAACCTTCTGACTGGGAGTTCAGTACAAATAACTCACCAAGAATGTATACAGTTGAGGGGAAGTAGACTTACACTAACAGTACTAAATGTTCACTGAACATGCCACTGAAAATAACTAAAGCACAATGAAAATAGTAATGCAATTTGTTCTTGAAGTTCATTCATTTACGTATTGATTTGTTATCTTTTTCTCTAGACAATGTGTTTTGGAATTTCTAGGCTACAGCTCACTTTTTTAAGCTCAACGTAAAAGGAGAATAAAAGCAGGGGAGGCGGGGAATGGGGAGCTACTGCTAATGGGTATCAGGTTTCTTTTAGAGGTGATGAAAATCTACTGGAATTATATAGTGGTGATAGTTGCACAACGTTGTGAATATACTAAAAACCACTGAATTGTATGTTTTAAAAGGGTAAATTTTATGGTATGTGAGTTATGTCTCAATTTTTAAAAATAAATAGAAGCTGAATAATTTCAATTGTGTGACATATAAAATAGGACCAGTATAAAACATGGGTGTTAATACTGAAATAATGTGCAATAATATAATCGTAAAGAATTCTATCAACTTCTAGATATCTGAAAATGAACTAGTGTCTTGGGGGATACATTGAAAATTATTTACAATAAAAATTCTGCTTTCAGTTATAGATTTTACAAATCTGTGTTGAACACCATGAATCCAAATATCTGCAGGATAAATGTCTAAAAGCTCAAGGAGTCTCAGAATTCCCAGTGATAAGTCTCCTGTTTTCACTTCCTTGGAATTAAGACCCCAGAATCCTCCCAGAACCCCACCCCCAAACTTCCTGTCATCTTCCTCTATCTTCTAATCTTAAATCATTTTATACCCCAAAAGCAAAATATGCCCAAAGTTGTACATCATTTTGTTGTTTTTCTGTTTTTTTAGGGGCCTGAGGAAGAGGTTGGGGCAAATGAGCCCCTCAAACAAAGCCAAATAACCATCTGTTTTTATTATTCTCTGTGAACTGATGGCCAGTTTTGGAGAGATGCTATCCCCCCCTTTCCCTCTATCTTTGTTGTAGACACAGAGAGTGGGGCATTGCTTCCCCTCCCCCAACCCTTGCCCATCCTCCAACTTTGTTTGTCTAATTAATCAAACAAGAGCTTTAATGTCTTCTAGGCTGCCTGGAGCAGGGACATGACTATAGCTTCATCAGTAATAGTAATATTTAAAATAATGTATCGATAGAATTGGATGGCTACCAGAAATTAGGGTTCAGAGAGGCAAAGTCAGCAGAGAGAATGGTTTGGGGGAATTATCAATCTGGCTTTGAGAATGATAATCCCTGCTGTAGAATTTCCCAGAGCTGAAGTGAAATATTCTCCCAGTTACCAGCTTTCCTGGTCTGATTTGCCTAGTCACCACGCCAGATTTCCCCCCTTTATTGATATTGTGAAGGAGATAGGGTGCTTTAGATAAAGAATACAGCTTTATGGTCATTGCAAAACAGTATATCCTTATTATAAATGAATACATTAGCAGTCAAGGTGGTACATCAGTTTTGTAAGAATTTTGTTGGCACAAGTTTATTGCTGAAAACCTGGGTATCCTGAGAAAATTCAGTCTCTGGACCTCAAGCCTGAGGACCAAACCCTAGACTTAATGATTTGTTGATCCACTGCCCTATGAGAGATCCAACCTGAACACATATCCCTCAAAACATCCTCATTACCTAACAGTGATATTTAAAGCTTGATAATACAACTGGTTAGTTTGTTCAATTTAATTAACTGGCCATTTTGGATAATTTAATCAAACTAATCGTAGGAGAAAAAAAATTACCCACTTAGGTTCAGTGGCTGAGACTGCAAAATTCACTTATAAAAGACAGATTAAGTAGAAAAAAAACAGTTTATGAACATACACATTCTGCATTTGGGTGGGAGAACTCAGTCATGAGTAACTCAAAGGGGTGGTCAGAACTTGGGCTTATATAGCATCTTAATAAAAGAACAATTAAATTGTAGAGAACTGACAAGACAAAGGAAAGGGGGTTTACATTTTTAGTGGCAAACTGTGGGAATGTAAGATGCTACGGAAAAAACCCAAATGAACTTTTTGGCCAACCCAATACAGTTGAACCTTGAACAACATGGGTTTGAAAGGCAAGGGTCCAGTTACATGCAGATTTTTTTCAATAAATTCTTCCTACAGTATATGATCCCCTGTTGGTTGAATCTGCCGACTTGCAACTGTGGGTAAGGAGGACCCACTGTAAAGTTACACATGGGTTTCCAATTCCCCCGGGGGTTGATGCCCCAAAACCCCTGCCTTGTTCAAGGGTCAACTGTATATGGGGGAAATGAATGGAAGATAAAGATTACTTAGTAAGACTTGTTATGTAGATTCTTCCTGGTGTCCACCTCTGGGCCGATAGAGTCTAAAGTTTTCTCCTATTCATTAAGAATTCTGTCCTTCTTGGTAAAGGAAAGGGAGACATGTTTACAAATTTATGTCCTGCTTTTAGGCAAATAGGGGGAAGGCAGAGAGCTTTTCTTGTATCTGCTTCTTCTCAATCTTCTTTAGCTCAAAATAATCCTTATGCCAAAGTGGCATACTTGGGAGTGGCATATTGTGATACCCTACGTAATCAATTTAGTCAGATAAATAGGAGAAAATGTCATATCAGTTAGCTGATATTTTGAATATGAGTCAAAAATATAGACTATTTTTAATTGTTTATCTTTCCAACAGTTGGGTTACATATATTGAGATGCTATTTGGTAGAACTAGGGTGCCTTTTGTGAGATCCTGCTCTGAACACGATGCTCAGGCCTGTAAATGCCTTTGGGGTAAAGGGAAATTGGAACTCTTCCTCCTCCTTATGTTTTTGGGACCAGATTCAGCTGGAAGCAACCGGTCTCAGGAATGTACTGAGTCAGACATCCATTCATTTCACTGCATGGATTCCACTTGTTAACTGATTTAATAGTCCTCTCACTCACTCTCTATGTGATGCCTAGGCACTCAGTTAATTTGATACAAACAATCACTCATATTGGCCATTTGACTGAATTTCTGGCTGGTTTCTACAAAATGGTCAATCTAATTGTTATTTCTGATTAGAAGTCCTTATTGTTTTTTCTCACTTGTTTTCATCCTGACATGCTTGTTCTCATTGTATTGGAAACTAAAGTGAGACACAAAAATAATCTGCAAGGACATATCAACAAGGCAATCCTCTTCACTCTCCTGCTTTCAGGGACCCCCAGGTTTGGAAAAGTCCAGTGGCAATTCAAGTAAGGCTTCCCTATGGTAACTGAATTGAAAAAGATTAGTGTTAAGTATGTATGTGGGTAATGGGGGGTGGTGGTGGTACTTGTGTGTGTGTGTGTGTGTGTGTGTGTGTGTGTTGAAGTTGGGAAGAGTGGAGATGCTACTGTTTTGGACAGGAACTCAGAGAGGTGACTGAAAAACAAACTAAAAAGGAAGGCCGATATACATTTAATCATCTCATGATCTGCACCTCTAATCCTCACCTTTATAACTAGGGCATGTATATCCAGACTTTTGCATTTAATAGTTCCTTTTCTCCTTCAAAACCTCATCTGGGGACTTCCAGTGGTTAAGACTCCGAGCTTCCAATGCAGGGGGTGCGGGTTCAGGGAACTAAGATCCCACATGCCTGGCAGTGCAGCCAAAAAAAAAAAAAAAAACAGTGTGAGTCGGGGCAAGAGGGACAAATAAGATTTTTCCTGAGATTTTTAGCAGAGGAGAAATTCCTCTCAAGAGCATCTTTTTTTTTTAAAACTTAGCATTAAGTAATCTCACAATAAATAAAA
Source organism: Tursiops truncatus (assembly GCF_011762595.2). NCBI lineage: Eukaryota > Metazoa > Chordata > Mammalia > Artiodactyla > Delphinidae > Tursiops > Tursiops truncatus. The sequence goes on from NC_047055.1 coordinate 31,208,041, forward strand.
GGTATTCACTAGAAAAAAATTAATTCAATATGATTTACCATTGTTTACTTCTGCTAGCCAAGCTGCACTTGTCCTGAAGAGCTGCATAATTTATTCAAATGACCTGGGGCTTTTAAAGTCAATCTTCCAGCAGAAAAATTACCCTCTGCCCCCAGGAGAGTGAATTTTTGTGTGTTGTACTGCTTCCCATGACTGACATTTATTTGATTCTAAAGTGTATTTACATTGTTGGCTCAACTTGGAGTTCTTTACTGAATCAATAATATGCTATATTTCTCACTTCAAGTGGTGTCAATATTCCTTTGCTTTTCCTTTTTTCTTGTTTTGCTTTTTTTCCCTTATTTCCCTGCAGTTACATAGTTTTTCTTCGACCGGTGAAAATTTTTACTCCTAAGATTATAAAGAAACAGAGTAAATGTCCTCTTAATCTTCTGGGAAATGTGTGCCTCTTTAAACTTTATTTACGTCAGAACTTACTGTAATGAAGGACAAAATCTCTAGACAAGGTCCCCTGCTCCTCGGGGGTGTTCAAGGCTAAGGCTCCCAGAGGCGAGCCTGCAGTTTGTTCTCAAAAGTTTATAGCTCACCTCCTGGCTATTTCTTTAAAAGGGGCATGAGAGGGGGCTAGAAATAGAGCAGGGTGGGAATCTGACCCATCGTGACCACTCAGGAGGCTCTGGCCTGGAAAATTCCCCTGTACGTGGTAAAAACAAACATTCAAAATAGAGGGAGAAACCAGGCTTAAACAAAGAGTGAAACCAGTTCCCATTTCAACTCTCCTGCCGATAACCATATGTGCCCGCTCATTTGTTTCCCAAACATCAGTTTTCCATCATTTGGACAGAGTCTCAACCTGAATCTGTCCAGAGCATAGGAAGCAAATATTTTGAGATTTCATAAAATGCTGTGTCTGTATATTAGGAGCATTTGCTTAATGTTCAGTCTACCGAAAGAAACAGTGAAATGGTATTGTGCAAACCTTTGAATCCTACTATATTTTTCAGGCAATGGTGACCTCTTCTTGCTGGTCTCATCTGCCTGTGCACTACAGGATTGACTTCAAGATGAACGGAGAAACAGACAAATGTCAAAAGCCATCTGTTTTGTATCATGTCATTTGTAATTGTGTCTTCCGTCACCCACCCTCCCTTCTTTGTTGCGCTCCTTCTGCCAGACCGTTACTTAGGTCCCCAGCTACTTCCTCAGAGCCTGCCTGCCCTCGTCCTCCACCTGCAGCCTGCAGCCTGCAGCCCGGGTAGGTGCACTCTTACTGCTCTCAGAAAAATATGATCAGTAGAAATAACTGGAATCCTTTATACCCATGTAAGTGTCCTGGGTTCTCTGATTTTCTGTACTCACTGTAGTAAACTAGTCACACATTTCACCTACCTGTGTCTCCATTTTGGGAATAAAATGAAGAAGAATATTTTCTACCACATAACAATCTTCAAACTCTTTCTCCCTTCTTTAATGCTCTGTAACAGCTTATGAATGGTCAGCAGGGACTTTTTGTAAATGTTGCATGTTTTCTCTTTGCTAGGACAAAGGGTGAGATTAAAGGACCAGCTAATGCTCCCTCCTGTAGTGTGGAGGTTAAGAGCGTCAGCTCTGACTTTAGAGTGCCTTAGTTTGAATTCCAATGTTCTCATTTAATAGCTATGTGACTTCAGAAAAGTTACTTAAGCTCTGTGAGCCCTAGTTTCCTGATTTTTAAAATGGAGGTAATATTAATAGCCTATAATAGCATCTACCATGTACTAGGCACGGTTTTAAGCACTTTAAATATATAAGCTCATTTAATTTTCATAACTCCATGACGCAGGTAATTAACATCATCCCCATTTCTCAGATGAGAAAACTAAGACATGAAGAAGGAAAGTAACTTGGCCACGGTCATGGAATTAGCAAGTGGTATAGCTGAGCTTGTGAACCAGGCAATTGGAACCCAGAGGCCATGTCCATACCAGTGTGCTATATTGCCCCTCCATTAAAGTATCGAGCAAAAAGCACTTGGCACGGTATTTGGCACATGGCGTTTATTGTCAGCTGGTATTATCACTTCTTATCACTTCTTATGTACTTAACTTTCTTCTTTTTGTCACTCCTGCTTCTACTAGTGTTATTGTGTAAGGCTAATCACCCCCACTCCCACAAAAAGAAAAACAACAGTGATCTAGGCTGCAGTAGCTGCCTAATCCTTCTCACCCTGCGTGCTTTGTACTTAAACCGCAAATATGACAGGGACCCATGAAAGGAGATGCTACATGTTAATACTTCTTTTAGAAGACATGAGAATTATATCCCTACTATCACCACCTCTCCAGCAACAAGCCAACAAAAATTGCTTAAAGCAAGGGAGAAATTTTAGACTTCAAGTAAAGTTGCTGCTGTTCTTTAATAAGCAGGGGTAAATTTTTCAAAAATTAATGAAGGTTGCGAAAGATGCTGATGGACAAAGATTCTACTACTAGAATAAATTCCCTAGTCTCCACTCCTTAACTCACTTTAGAATGCCAGTATCAGGGTAAAAGAAAGAGAAAATTCTGCAAATAATTATATTCTTCTTTTAAAGTAAGCCACTGACTTCAAAATTCTCTAACACATTTGTGGAAACTTCATTTTTTTGTTTGAGATTTATTTGAATGAGCTGTTATGATTGGAGACAGTGAGAATTTCAGATTAATGTTTTGCAGCCAAAAAAAAAAAAAACTCTGGAAAACTGGCAAGTGTTCATAAGTCAGCCCTAGAATTATGTAGGTTGAAGGCTCCCAGTGGACAGACCGAACATATAAGAAGGAAACCAGAGATCTGGTGCTATTACGTCCCCGAGTCTAAGGGAACGAATAAGCACAGAATTAAAAGCATTTTCAGCCTGAATTTTTAAGGTAGGTCTGCACAATTTATATATACTCTGTTTGGAAAGTAGAACATACATTAAATGAAAATATTTTTTATGGATGAACTTTTCCTTTTTCCTGTATTTTAACACTATTTTGCAAAACTCCTAAATTATTTAACTGCTGTTTCTCTTACAGGGGTGCACTTAGGAACTAGGCAAGCTGATTTATGATAACTAAGCTTTAAACTCCAACAACCAGTAAGTCTTCAAGTGGGTTTATTTTAGATTCTTTCATGTTAATTTGTTAGGTCAAGATTACGAAAGAATAAGCTTTAGACAAAAATTGTAAGTTTGCTGTTTATTAGGAGATTCTTTGCTGATTACATTTTCACTGAGTAGTTTATTTATCTGTGTTTTGAAACTATCTAAAGGAATAGCTGTTCCTTTACTGTGTTTATCTTCAGCTAATTTTCTTTTGTTTTAAAATAAAGTTGCTACTAAAACTAACAGTATCACAAAACCCTGAATATTGATCATAACATTTGAGAGCCAAGTAGCACTGTTACTACTTAGTTGTGTTAAACTAAAATAGCAAAGGAAAAAATGATACAATTATATCATGATTAATCATTGATATTCAATTCTTATTTCATTGAGCAATATAACTTTTTCTATTTGACCCTAAATCAGATTTGGCTATTTTTTTCTTTTTCTTTTCCTAATTGAAAAAGAAAATAGATTTTCTTTTAAATGGATTAAACTTAAGTATCTATATGTAAAAGTAATAGTCTCTATTAAAATGTGATGGGGGCTTTTAAAAATACACACATATTCCATATCTACCTCGTAATTATATTATTATTGTGAAAACAATGGAAAAGTAGAACTAAAGGAATTATTTTTAATCAGCAAAAACCAACCATAATCCCCCATCCCAATATGTTCCTTTTTGCATATTCTCTTTCAATCTTTTGTACACTTACTTATTTTTTCCATAGTTTATGTTACTTATATTTTCCATTGCTGGAATGATTTGTATATAATTAGTTACTTGAATAAGGCATTTCTCTACGCAATAGCAGGCAGCAGCGTGGTTTCTAGAAAGTATATAGAGTGAGATATGTGCTCAAGTGTTTTTGAAATGCTAACTTGTCTTATTTCTTAGTTCCTTCTTGTTTCACGCGTTTCCTATTCTGGCTAACCTTTTGAAATATTAATTTTCTTTAAACCTTTTCACAACATAATAGAAAAGATGGGCAAAATGTAGTTTTGTTCAGAATTTTCAGTCTTGATGCTTCTTGGTATTATTGAGAAAACTCTCTTTTCTTCTTCGAGAAGTAAAATCCATTCTTATTTCATAAGGCATGCTTCCGTTTCCCAATATTGTCTATAACCATCCACCATTTTTTGCTTTCAACAAACTTTTAAAATGCTAATGACGTGATGATGTCCTAAATTCTGTATGTGCTCTGAGAGGTTTTTGTTGGGTTTTTTTGTTGTTTTTTTTTCCCCAGAAGGTGTAAGAATTAGGAGCTGCTGACATTTCAGTCAATATGAAGGACAACTTCACCCTTGCCACCATCAGCAAAAACATTACCAGCAGTCTTCACGTCGGACTTGTGAACATTTCTGGCAATGAGTCTACCTTTAACTGCTCCCATAAGCCATCAGATAAGCATTTAGATGCAATTCCTATTCTCTACTACATTATTTTTGTGGTTGGATTTCTTGTCAATACTATCGTGGTTACACTGTTTTGTTGTCAAAAGGGTCCTAAAAAGGTTTCCAGCATTTACATCTTCAACCTGGCTGTGGCTGACTTACTGCTTTTGGCTACTCTTCCTCTCTGGGCAACCTATTATTCTTACAGATATGACTGGCTCTTTGGACCTGTAATGTGTAAAGTTTTTGGTTCTTTCCTGACCCTGAACATGTTTGCAAGCATTTTTTTTATCACGTGCATGAGTGTTGATAGGTACCAATCTGTCATCTACCCCTTTCTGTCTCAAAGAAGAAATCCCTGGCAAGCATCTTATATAGTTCCACTTGTTTGGTGTATGGCCTGTCTGTCCTCATTGCCAACATTTTACTTCCGAGATGTCAGAACAATTGAATATTTAGGAGTGAATGCTTGCATTATGGCTTTCCCACCTGAGAAGTATGCCCAATGGTCAGCTGGGATTGCCTTAATGAAAAATATCCTTGGTTTTATTATCCCTTTAATATTCATAGCAACATGCTATTTTGGAATCAGAAAACACCTACTGAAGACCAATAGCTATGGGAAGAACAGAATAACTCGTGACCAAGTCCTGAAGATGGCAGCTGCTGTTGTTCTGGCGTTCATCATCTGTTGGCTTCCCTTCCATGTTCTGACCTTCCTGGATGCTCTGGCCTGGATGGGTGTCATTAATAGCTGTGAAGTTATAGCAGTCATTGACCTGGCACTTCCTTTTGCCATCCTCCTGGGATTCACCAACAGCTGCATTAATCCCTTTTTGTATTGTTTTGTTGGAAACCGGTTCCAACAGAAGCTCCGCCGTGTGTTTAGGGTTCCGATTACTTGGCTCCAAGGCAAGAGAGAGAGTGTGTCATGCCGAAAAAGTAGTTCCCTTAGAGAAATGGAGACCTTTGTGTCTTAAACATGAGAGTGGAATGCATGTTATCAACATGGTTACTTGGTTTGAGATCTCCCTGAATTATCTTTTAACGGCTTTAGTAAAATAACAAGTTCTTCCCCTTCATGTAATCTTCTCTCACTCTTCTAGAACAGGAAACCAAATGTAACTCTAAGTTTTATCCTCCAGTGACTTTCAAGAATTGCCCACCTTTTTTTTTTTCTGGTCTATCTGTACTAGACTGTCACTGGGGAGATGTACCCAAAACTGAGAAGTAACTGGGAATTTATCTCCAATTATAATTAATAGGAAGTTATGAATGATGATTTGGAGTTTCAGATTTCTCCTTGAGATATGCTGGAGTTTTTATTGGTTCTTAGATCCATTTTCATCAAGCTTTCTTCTTGAACCAAGGCTGGTCTTTTAACTCACTGCACTATTTACAAGACATTACGCTAAAATAAATGAGCACTTCTAAGTGCAGTGTACTACAATAGATTGGTACCAGTTATTCAGGCTCTAGGCATATGCCTTCTACTTTATATTATAAATAATAATCCTTTTATATTTCGCTTGAGCATAAGTTTGTATTTAAGATATAGCTACTTATTGAGTAAGGTTAGGAATGTAGATTAGATCACATGTACTCCTACATTTTAGCTTTTATTTAGAGTTATAGGAAGTAAAATGTATAATAACATAGATTTGCAATAAACAAATATTTGTTCACTGAAGTCTGAATAAACACTTTTTAAACTTTCTATCCATTTTCTATCTACTGTTTGAAGGTTTCTATGTTCTCTGATAATTTTTTGAAAATAACTAAACAGTGTTTAGTGTATAAAATGTAAAGGTCATTTTTTACATCCTTGACCTTTGGGATGTGGTGCTTTGATATATAGGAAGTTGACTTGAGTTTTATTATTGATGCTTTGGTTCTGGGTTGCTTCCCAAAATATCTGGGTGGCTTATTTAACTCTTTACGTTGTAATAAACCCTTAATGGGCATAGGAAAAGATTATGTCAAAATGGAATTTTGATACCCAAGGAGGACAAAGAGATCCAGCAAATGATACGTATGGTGTCACACAACAAACCTGTCAGGGCAATGCAATGTGGCTTTGAAAATATAGACCATGGGGTAGACTTAACCTATACCTATGGATACTGCTTGTTCCAGAATTTATAGAATTCTGCGCAACTCTTCTATACCAATCACTGGTCCATAGATCTCCTTTCAACACTATTAGAACTCCAAAGTTTGAGGAGTGCCTGAAACTGAGTGAGGTACCTAGAGTTAACTTAGAGTATTCATCTTAATTTTAGAAGTTAGAGATTTCATTCTGCACCAGCCCCATATTATATCAGGTTATCTAGGACCTTCCTAGACCAATACTGACCTCTGAGGTAGAAATAAAGTTACAGAAGCTTGGTGTCTTTGCCAGATTCCAGGGCTATAGATCCAAAAATACTCTGGCTCCACTTTCTGGGAAAGTCCTAATTTCATGTAATCTATTATTATCAATAAAAACAAATAGCTAAATGTATAAGCAAACATGACTTCATATTTTAAATAATTTTGTAAAACATCTCATTAAATAAAATCTTTAATTGGAAGATCATGTGTGCTTTACGTTTTTATTGTAACTACCTCCACTTATGGATTCTTACCTTCTCTTGTATCCTTATCTTCCTTACAGTCCCCACTGATATTTCTTAGTTTCAGCCCCCATCATTCCTTATCTGGCTTCTTGCTATACTCTTCTAGTCTCCCGCTCTTGAGTCTTCAGCCATAAAACCTTATTAATTATGAAAGGAAAATCCAGATTTCTTGTTACAGTCTACAAGACCACCGGAAATCTGATTCTTCCCTGCCTCGCTGGCTTTTTTTCTCTTTGCCATCTCTCTCTTGCATTCTGTGTTCAAGCATCACAAAAGGACTTAAACTGCTTTTTTTCAAGCCTGATGCTCGCTCACACCTGTCTGCTTTGGCTCACACAACTCTCTCGTCCTGAACACCCCTCCAACCACCCCGCCCTCAGGGTCTCTCATTCAATTGACGAACACCTACTCAGCTTCCAACATTAGTTCATGTCAGTTCCTCTACCAGGATAACAATGATTATACTAATTATAATACAAACCTCCCTCCCCTGGGAGTTCCCTTAATGAAGAGAATTATTTCTCTAGTTCTTGGGATTTTAAGCCTGGCCTCCACTTCCTTAGATGCCCAGTTTTGAGCCCTAAGTAATTCTCTGAGGCTTGGACTCCAGTGGTCTTTCCTGGGACTAAGAAGAAATGTCATTAAGAAGATGGTACACAAACATGTGAACTCTGATTGCAGGAGTATACAAAGGTATAAATGTCCTCTTTTTTCTTTGAAAATGTAAACTTCAGGTAAGTTTCTCAGATAGGAAATGAAACTGTATTCTTCTCATTTTGTTTGTATCATTTCCAGGTATTACCTAATCCCCTTTCCTTTCCATGGTTCCACCTTTATTCACCTCACCCACATAACGCCCAAGAACCACATAATAATAACAATAATAGCTACGATTCTGTGAGCACTATATGATATATACTACTGTAAGTATTTTATTATCCCATTTTATTCCCACAATGACTCAATTATTCTCATTTTACATATAAGGATACTGAGGCATAAGTGAGTCCCTATTCATCTTTAAGTTTGCCTCTGACCAATGATCTGGGTAATCCTAATAGAGGTATTTAGTAGTTTAAATGAATCTTAGGCTACCAAGCAGATATTTCAGAGACAGTCTTGCTCAGTCCTTCAACTTTCCCCCCAGACCACACTGCTTGTATGTCCCTGACCACAGCAATACTAGAGCACTGGACAGGTGGTATATTTGCACGTATGGAGAAAAAGAGAGGAGGCAAATTGATGAGGCTTTCTTCCTGGTTCTCCACTGCCCTTTTCTTGTGCTCCATGCTCTATAGAACTACATGAAGTAACCACTACCCCCTGCCCCTGCTGCTGCCCCCTCTACCCCCATACACAAAGCAAGACTGACACCTCAAACATTTCTTTTGAGGAACAAAATTGTTGACACAAATGCCAGCTCTGTGAAATAAGATTATACAGGATTACCAGAGAAATTCATCTCTCACAATTTGCAAAACATATATATTTTTATTATGGAAAGCCAAGTATTAATTATTGTTACATTTTATATCCCTAAATTAGATCTGCTAAATAAAATGTTTGGGAAAAATCCCTTTTTTTTTTTCTGATCTTTTGAGGTCTGTAGCAAAATGAGAGGACAATCTAAAGGAAAGCACATTCTATTTTGACTTTTCTTTTTTTTTTATCCACAGGGATCTGAGAGTGGGAAGCTGTTTGCTGGCCTGACATATCAACAAAAGAAAAATCCAAACTTGACAAGCTGAGTTAACCACATGAGGTGACTGAAGCAAGAATGGATTGAGATAATAAGGAAAATGTAGCACTTAATTATTTTGTTAACTCCTAGATGAATTACATCAACAATGATGATTCACATAAAATAACAGAAATCCATATGCTATCACAAAACATAATCACTTTTCCTGCAAAAAACCAGTGGCTTACAGCTGAGTTGAATAGCCTCCTAAACATTGACTCTCACTTGCACAAACATATCTACAAAGGGTTAACATCTTCAGAATGAGAAATCTTTCTTTTTGAAATTCTTTCTTCTAGGAAGAGAGCATTCTTTTTAAAATTAAAAATAATTTATATGTATTTCTTATTAAGAATCAATACTCTCTTGTTGAAAAATTTAACTGTATGGATAAAAATTAGCCACAGACATAATGACTGTTAGTTGCATGAGGTAAAATTATAAATATAAATATAGACATAGATAGGTAGATAGATAGATACTGTGTATACTGTGTGAATATATATATGGATACTATATATATATATATTATATATATATAATCTCTTTATCTATATCCATATTTCTTTCTCTTTTCATCTATTATCTAATGGATATATCCTTCATCATCCTGTGGTACATTTTTCTTAATATTTAAAATATTTTGATCCCAAACTCCCAACTGGTTTACTGGAAAATATTGTTTCTTCCCTTGTTGGGTCTTCCTTTCCTATGATAAGTCCCAAATCTTCAGGGCTTTAAACAATCCAAGAGATCAAACCCGGTAACTATTGCCCAGTGGGAGAAAATATTGGAAAATCTGATAAGACTTCTCGCCCACTTTCTGCTGCTGTTTTTGCTACATTATATATCAGTTGGTCCACATAAGAACAGATGGTTCAGACTGATCCAGACTGACTGGTACCAGTTCAGACTGGGACAGACTCCTGTACACATTAAGGAGTTTCCAAGTGATCTACACAAGCCATCTGATAGAGTGTAAGAGAAAGAAAAAGGAAGCTTCTTCTTCCAGTGTTACACTCACCTATATATGATGCATGCCACAGTAGACAAGGTCTCAAACACATCTTTATTTGTTTTGGCATCTTCATGGAGCCAGGAGGGATCAACAGAAATCCAGGAGGAGGAACATGCCATACCAGTGTAGGGGAGCAAAACTTGCCACCTCAAAATGTCTCTTTGGCATGCGGGTTATTTTGAGCTGAGAACAATCAAGGCCCAAAAAACTCAGAAACAAACTCTGACCTTCCCCCTAAATGCCTAAAGAATGTAGATATAGGACCTGTTCCAGGAAGGGAGATATTACCATAGATAATTATACTATGAACTAGGTGTGTAGACAGGGAGGAACCTAGCAAAGTCTGTTTGTTACAATTCCTCTCTGTCTCCCACTGTCTCTGCCTGGCCTAGCATACATTTATTTACCAAACATTTGCTTTTCCATCTCCATATAAATTGCCTTCTTTCCCTTTGAAGTCCCAAACCCCTATTCCCAACATCCCCTTTTGTCTCTAGCTGAAGATGATATTTAAGGCGACAGCTTCAGCCATTTTGGCAAGTTACTCAGTTCTCCTGGGTCTCTCTCATATATACATGTTATTAAACTTTTGTTTGATTTTCTCATGTTAACCTACTCATGTCAATTTAATTCTTAGACGAGCCAAAAGAACCTAGAAGAGTAGAGAAAAATTTATTCCTCCCTGACACCAGGAACCAATCCTCTCCTTTCTTAAATGAAGCTCTCATATGCAGTTGAAGTCACAGTTCAAACTTCTTCTCAATAAAAATGAGTACCCCTGGTTGGCAGAGGGGGTAGGTAGTAAAACTGATGTTGCTTCTTAAACGATCACATTAGTAAGCGACACCTCAGGGCATAAGATATACTGCAAGCAAACTTTGAACTTCTTAGAAAAAGCGTCTAGTACTTGATTCCCTTCCTCTCAGAAGGCCCCTTTGCCAATTGCCTCTTCCCAAAAAATTCCCAAGGTCAATATACCAATATGTATGGGATACAGTTGGCACAGTTCCAATTGCCTGGAACCACCAGACCATTGCCAAGCCCTCAAATTTCCAGTTGTAGCCTTTTCTCTGAAAAATGGATCCCTACTTGCTCTACATTCATTACCACTGAAGTGATCATTCCTATAACAACAACAACAAATCCACTGCAGTGTTTCTTGATGTCTTAACAACTTGAAATATTTGTGGATAATAATTTGAAATGGTCTCATTGAGTATGCTATTATCTATTGTTATGAACTGAATTGTGTCTCCCAAAATTCACATGTTGAAACCCCAACCCTGAATGTGATTATATTTGGAGTAGAGCTTTTAGGAAGTCATTAAGGTTAAATGAAGTCATAAGGATGGAGTTCTAATCTGATAGGACTGATGACGTTTTAAGAAGAGGAAGATCTGATGTTGCCGGACAAAGTGGGGAAAGCAAAAAATGAGCTCAGAGATTTGAATTCCCAGTTCAAGGGAAAATCAAATGCAGTATCTCTTCTGGCAATTGGTTAAATTACAATGCAAATTGAACTCCCAGTCTCACATGGTCTGTGGTTTAACATGAGGGCATTGATTGGGAAAGAATGACATCCTGTAAATTGGAATGGGGATGTGCGGGAAGACCCTGATGAAGCTGAGGACATTGAGCTCCTAAATTCTGACAAGTATTCTTTGCCAGTGGAAGAAGCCTCTCAACCCTCAGTGGTAGCAGCCTCTTTACCCGCATTTGAGGGGATTAATCCAGCATTACCTGAGGAAACTGTAATGGCTTCTCCTGAGGTAGTTGCCATGCAAAAGAATTCTGAGTCTCCTCAAGACCCACTCCATCACCAATCGTTGCTTCTAGTTCTGTAACTAGATTCAAGTTCCAGCAGGACTCTAAAAGTGAGACACAAACTGTGACCCATGGGGAGGTGCACTCTACTCCAAAAGAACTACTTGAGTTTTCTATCTTATGCAGACAGATGTCTGGAGAAAATGGGTAGGAATGGATATCAAAGGTGTGGGATAATGGTGGAAGGAATATAAAGTTGGATCAGCCCAAATTTATGGATCGCTAATCAAAGATTCTGCCTTTAATGTTACAGGTTGGAGAGTTAGAAAAGGCTCTGACAGTTTGGTTCGTTGGCTAAAACATGGACCAAAAGGCAGACCAAAATGAGCAAGTTAGAAATGCTGGACCTACCTTGTAGAGGAAGGGATTCTAATGTAGAGGAAGGGATTCAAAGGTTTAGAGAAATAGGTATTTTAAAGTGGATTTGTCATTTTAGATCTACTCACCCACCCTGGGAAGGTACAGAAGAGATACCTTCTACCAATACAATAAGATATAAATTTGTGACCTGAACCCTGACATCCTTGAAGAACTCTGTGCTTGCTCTTCTCTTTAGGCCAGAACATACAGTGGGAACTGCATTTTTCAGTTGGGAAACCTAAATGCAATGGGAGTAATTGAATTCTGGGGTGGCAGGGACCAAGTGGCAGCACTCAACTGCCAAAGGCAAGGTGAGTATTGTTACCACAATGGACAGCATAGTGAAAGAAGGAGTCAGAATAGTCTGACTAGCATAGACCTGTGGCATTGTCTAGTTGATCATGGTGTTCCTAGAAGTGAAATAGATAGGAAACTTTCTTAATTCTTACTTAATCCATACAAGCAGGAAAGTTCTAGTTCAAGTGAACAAATGTCTAACCTGAATCATAAAAACAAAGAGTCATGCCCCTCCCAAATTAATTCATAGTATTGAGCCAGTTTACAGACCCAAAACGAAGGGAAGGCCATGATTCTTGAGGAAGGACCTCAGCACACTACGAAATATTTATACTGTTCGTCTTTCTTCCAGCCTCTCATAAAAGTGTCTGTGGTCTTTTAGCAGGGTAACTGTGCATTTGGGAAAAGGAAATGATCAAACCTTTTGGGGACTACTAGACATTGACTCTAAACTGACACTAACTCCACAAGACCCAAAAGGTCACTGTGATCCACAGACAGAGGTCAGGTGATCAGTGGAGTTTTAGCTCCAGTCTATCTCACAGTCGACACAGTGAGCCCCCAAATTCATCACGTGATTATTCCTCCAGTTCCAAAATGCATAATTTGCATAGATATACTCAGCAGCCTCACATTGGTTCCCTGATCTGTAGTTCCCTTATGGTGTGAAAGACTAAGTGGAAGCAACGCCTCTACCTAGAAAAATAGTAAATGAAAAGCAACACTGCATTGCTGGAGGGGTTGCAGAGATTAGTGTTATGATCAAGGCCATGAGATAAACAAGGGTGGTGATTCCTAATACCTCCCCATTCAACTCACATATTTGTCCTGTGCAGAACACAGATCGATTTTGGAGAATAAGAGTGGATTGTCGCAAGCCAAACCAGGAGCAGATTCCATTTGCAGCTGCTGTATCAGATGTGGTTTCATTTCTCCAGCAAATAAACACATCCCCTAGTACCTGGTAGGAAGCTACTGATCTAGCAAATGCTTTTTTCTCTAGATCTTTTAGTAAAGAGTGACAGAAACAGTTTGCTTTCAGTTGGCAAGGCCAGCAATGCACCTTCATTGTCCTACCTCAGGAGTATATCAACTCTCCACCCTGTGCTATAATTTAGTTTGTAGACATCTTGAATGCCTTCTCATTCCACAAGATAGGTCCATTACATTGATGACATTATGCTAATTGGACTAGTAAGAAGTAGCAACTATTTTAGACTTATTTGTAAGAATTTTGCCCATCAGAGGGTAATAAATTCAACAAATTTCAGGGACTTTCTACTTCATTAAAATTTCTATGGGTCCAGTGGTGTGGGGTATGTAGAGATATCCCCTCTAAGGTGAAAGATAAGTTGTTGCATCTGACCCCTCCTACTACCAAAAAAGAGGCATAGTTTTTCGTAGGTGTCACTGGATTTTTGGAGGCAACATATCCCTCATTTGAGTGTGTTATCCTGGCCACCTAGTGAGTGACCCAAAAAGCTGCTAGTTTTGAGTGGGACCCAAAAATGAGAAGCCTCTGTGATAGGTCCAGGCCGTCAAGCAAATATGATCCAGCAGAATCAATAGTGCAGCAGGGACATTAGGACTTGTGAGCAAAGCCCTGCCACCCTCTGCGTTTATCTTCACCACTTTTGAGAAACAGCTCTTGGCCTGCTACTGGGACTTAGTAGAGACTGAACATTAACCATGGGCCACAAAGTTACCATGTAACCTGAGCTGCCCATCAGGACCTGGGTGTTATCTGACCCACCAAGCCATAAAATTGGGTGTGCATAACAGCATTTCATCATTCAAATGGCGCTGTTATATACGTGATTGGGTCCAAGCAGGCCCTAAAGGCACAAGTAAGTTACATGAATAAGTGGACCAAATGCCATTAGTCCCCATTTTTGTTACCCAACTTTCTCTCTCCCAACCTGCACCTATAGCCTCATGGGGAGTTCACTATAATCAGCTGCTAGAGGAAGAGAAGATCTGGGCCTGATTTACAGATAGTTCTGCATGATATGCAGGTACCACCCCAAAGTGGACAGCTGTAGCACTGCAACCCCTCTCTGGGACATTACTGAAGGGATAAAGGGAGATCTTCCCCTTGGGAAGAATTTCAAGCAGTACACACGGTTGTTCACTTTGTTTGGAAGAAAAAATTGCCAAATGTGAGATTATATACTGATTCATGGTCAGTTTGGCCAATGGTTTGGCTGGATGGTCAGAGACTTGGAAGAAACATGATTGGAAAATTGGTGACAAGGAAATTTGGGAAAGAGGTATGTGGATAGAACTCTTTGAATGGGGCAAAAATGTGAAAATATCTGTGTCCCATATGAATGTTCATCAAAAGATGACTGCAGTAGAAGGGAATTTTAATAATCAAATGGATAGAACGATGCTTCCTGTGGATACCAGTCAACCTCTTTCCACAGCCACCCCTCTCATAGGGTTCATGAACAACGTAGTCATAGTGGCAGGAATAGAGGTTATTCATGGGCTCAGCAACATGGACTTTCACCCACCAAGGCCAACCTGGCTAAGGCTACTGCTGAATGCCCAATCTGCTAGCAGGAGAGACCAATGCTGAATTTTTTTTTTTTTTTTTGCGGTACACGGGTCTCTCACCACTGTGGCCTCTCCCGTTGCGGAGCACAGGCTCCAGACATGCAGGCTCAGCGGCCATGGCTCACGGGCCCAGCCGCTCCGCGGCATGTGGGATCTTCCCGGACCGGGGCATGAACCCGTGTCCCCTGCATCGGCAGGCGGACTCTCAACCACTGCGCCACCAGGGAAGCCCCTGAATCTTGATATGGCACTATTCCCTAGGGTAATCAGCCAGTTATCTGATGGCAGATTGATTATACTGGACTTCTTCCATGATGGAAGGAGAAGTGGTTTTTTTTTCTTACTGGAATAGACACTTACCGTGGATATGGATTTCTCTTCCCTTCATGCAATGCTTCTGCCAAAACTGCCATCCATGGACTTATAGAATGTTTTATCCATCATTATAGTATTCCAGACAGCATTGCTTCTGATTCAGGAACTCACTTCACAGCAAAAGAGGTGCAGCAATGGGCCTATGATCATGGAATTCACTGGTCTTACCACGTTCCCCACCATTCTGAAGCAGGTAGCTTGACAGAATGTTGTAATGGCCTTTTGAAAACTCAGTTATAATGCCAGCTAGTTGCAATACCTTGTAGGGTGGGGACAAGGTTTTCCAGAAGGCTGTATATGCATTGAATCAGCATTCAATTTATGGTCCTGTTTCTCCCATAGCCAGGATTCACAGGTCTAGGAAAAAAAGGGGTGGAAATGGGAGTGGTACCACTCACCATTAACCATAGTGACTCTCTACCAAAATTTTTGCTTCCTGTTCACACGACCTTATGCTCTGCAGACCTAGAGGTCTTAATTCCAAAGACAGGAATGATTCCGACAGGAGGCACAACCATGATTCCACTGAACTGCAAGTTAAGACTACCACCCGACCACTTTGGGCTCATAATGCCTCTGAATCAAGAGGCAAAGAAGGGAGTTATTGTGCTGGTTGGGGTGATTGGTCCTGACTGCTACAGGGTAATTGGACTACTATTTCATGATGGGGGTAAGGAAGAGAATGTCTGGAATATGGGAGATACCTTAGGGTTTCTCTTATTACCATGACCATTGATTAAGGTCAATGTAAAACTACAACAACTCAATCTAGGCAGGACTACTAATGGCCCAGACTTTTCAGAAATAAAGATTTGGGTCACCCCACCAGGTAAACAACCAACATGACCAACTGAAGTGCTTGCTGAAGGCAAAGGGAATAACAGAATGGGTAGCAAGAGAAGGTAGTTATAAATACCAGCTATGACCACATGACCAGTTACATACATAGGACTGTAATCGTCATGAATATTTCTTCCTTATTTTCTTATGAATACATTTGTATATCTGGATAGATAGATAGATAGATTGATCTTCATTTTCTTTACTCTTTTATTCCCTGGACATATAGTATAAGATGTATTGACTTTATATCATAGTATTTAAGTATTGTTGTTCATTTTACTTCATGGTATTTAAGTTAGGAGATATCAAGGAAAAGAGTAAGCATCACTCAAGGACTACCTCCTCTTCTGGGAAAGAGGCTAGTGTGTTTTCAGTTGTACGCAGGATAGCTGTATCATGTTAAATGGAATTATGAGCTTCTTATTGTCTCTATTTGGTGATTAACTGTGATTTAAGGAGATGTGTATTGGGGCCATGTTGACAAGGGTGGATCTGTGATAATCTTATATGTGAACATGACTGGGCCACGAGGTGCTCAGATATTTGGTCAAACATTATTTTGGATGTGTCTGTGAGGGTGTTTTGGGATGTGATTCATATCTGAATTGGTAGACTGAGTAAAGCAGATTGCTCTCTCTGACATGGGTGGCCCTCATCCAGTTAGTTGAAGTCCTGAATAGAACAAAAAGTCTGATCTTCTTTCAAACAAGAAAGAGCTCCTCCTCTCTGACTGGCTTGAGCTGGGACATTAGTCTTTTCCTGCCTTTAGACTCGAACTGGAACATCAGTGATTCTTGCATCTCAAGCCTGCCAGATTTTGGCCAGATTTTGGACTGGAATTTATATCATTGACTCTCCTGTTTCTCAGGCCTTTGGACTAGGACTGGAACTATACATTGGCTTTCCTGGGTCTCCAGCTTACCACTGCATATCTTGGGACTTAGGCTCCATAATCATGTGAGCCAATCCCTTTACATATATAGGTACAGAGACATAGATCAATAGATAATCTCTTATTGGTTCTCTTTCTCTGGAGAACTCTGACTAATACATGTATCTATCTAGCTATCCATATGTCTCTCCAACTAACACACACACACACACACACACACACACACACACACATCATATCTGAGATCTGAGTGCTTCACTCAATACACTGCGAGGACACATTTATGCTAATATTCTTCTGTGGTATCTTTTGAAGTGGCTGTATTTTACCTCATAGAAGTGCCCGAATTTTTTTTAAACAAAGATCCTCTATGAAAGACACTGTCAAGAAAATGTGAAGACAAGTCACAGACTGGGAGGAAATATTTGTAAAAGGCATATCTGGTAAAGGACTGTTATCAAAAATATACAAAGAATACTTAAAACTCAACAATAAGAGAATGAAGAGCCCAGGTAAAAATAATCAAAATGTCTGAAAAGACAGGTCATTTTAAAAGATATACACATAGAAAGCAAGCATATGAAAAAATACTCAACATCATATGCCATTAGGAAATTGCAAATTAAAACAACGATAAGATTCCACTATATACCTATTAGAATGATGAAAATCCAAAACAATGACAACACCAAATGCTGTCAAGGATGTGTAGCAACAGGAACTCTGATTCATTGTTGGTTGGAATGCAATATGGTGTAGTCACTTTGGAAGACAATTTGGTAGATTCTTACCAAAACTAAACATAGTATTACCAAATGATCCTGTAATTGTGCGCCTTGATATTTACCCAAATGAACTGAAAACTTATATCCACACAAAAACATGCTCATGCATGTTTATAGCAGCTTTATTCAAAGTAGCTTAAACTTGGAAGCAACCAAGATGTCCCTCAATAGGTGAGTTGATAAATAAACCATAATGCATCCAGACAATGGAATATTATTCAGCACTAAAATAAATGAGCTATCAAGCCATGAAAAGACATGAAAAAAACCTAAATTCCTATTACTAAGTGAAAAAAGCCAATCTGAAAAGCCTGCATGTTAATGATTCCAACACTATGACCTTCCAGAAAAGGCAAAACTATGGAGACACTTAAAAGATCAGTGGTTGCCAGGAGTTGGGGGGGGAGGAAGGGATGAACAGGCAGAGCACCAAGGATTTTTAGGGCGTAATACTACTGTAATGGTGGATACATGTAATTATATATTTGTCAAAACTCAGATTGTACAACATCGAATGAACTGTAATGCAAAGCATGCACTTTGAGTGATAATGTTGCATCAATACAGGTTAATGAATTGTAACAAATGTACCACTGGTGCCAGGGTGTTGACTGTGGGGGAGACTGTTCATGTGAGGGGAGGAGTGCAGCGAATACAGAGGAACTCTGTATATTCTGCTCAATTTTGCTGTGAATGTAAAAATGCTGTAAAAAATGAAGTCTATTAAGGATAAAGAAAAAATGAAATAAATATCTAATTATTAAATTGATATTCTTTCTAATTTTTTCACTTTAATAAGTAATATTATGGTTGATATCCTTGTAGCTAAATTTTTACATATTCTTTTGTTCAGTTTTTTTTGACCTTGTGTCTTTGTTGCTGTGTGTGGGCTTTCTCTAGTTGCAGGGGCTACTCTTCCATTGTGATGCACAGGCTTCTCAATGTGGTGACTTCTGTTTGTTGCAGAGCACAGGCTCTAGGTGTGTGGGCTTCAGTAGTTGTGGCATGTAGGCTCAGTAGTTGTGGCTCACAGGCTCAGTAGTTGTGGCTCACGGGCTGTAGAGCACAGGCTCAGTAGTTGTGGTGTTCGGGCTTAGTTGCTCCGCGGCATGTGGGATCTTCCCGGGCCAGGGCTCGAACCTGTGTCCCCTGCATTGGCAGGTGGATTCTTAAGCACTGTGCCACCAGGGAAGTCACCTTTGTTTAGTTTTTTATGATACATTTCTAAGAATAGAATTGCTATGCCAATGAGATTGGATTATTATTAGCATTTTTGGTACAATTTGCCAACACTGCCCACCACAAAAGATATAAGAATTTACACTCAGACCAGAAGTTTAGGAAAGTGCATGTTGCTCAAAATGCACAAATTTAAAGCTTTTTTCAACTTTATATGCTCCAGGCTTTGGCTTACCCATTCCTATAAGTCTATGTGCTTTTTCAGCCAACACGAGTGGCCACTGCTCTTTTTTTTTTTAGAATTTATAGATGATATAATTTACTATACACATACTTTAAAAAAATATGAACAACACACCCTAGACACAATATAAAAGGAACCAAAAGGCAAGTAATTTATATAATAAACATATATATCATTATGTATAAGCTTGGGTATAGTGGTAGCATAGTCAGATTACAAATAGAATCACTGTGAATGCACTAGTTATAAATAGAGACTAATAAAAATATGTTGGTTTAGGACTTAAAATGTCACAGTGACGCAACTTTCCAAAACGTTTAACTCTCTATTTACATGGTGGCTGTATTCCTGGAAAATTCAATGTATATTAAAAATATGACAAAGGAAAAAAAAAAAAACTGTGGATGAATTTAGATGTAAAATGTAGCCAGGCACTGGGCCCAGGATAATAAAGATTCTTCACCAACATGAATGCCCACCAAAATATTTGTAGATTGTATGGGACACAGGACAATTGTTCATTCGGTGAGACTTCCATATGCACTGCAGCACGTCTAATGTCCCAGCCCCTTATTCCACCCTCCCAATCATTGTGACAACAGAATACCCTTTCTCCTACAAATTTCCAAAGCTCCTTCGGGGCAGTACTGGTCTACCATCTTTGAGCTGGCCCAGCGCTGTTAAGGAGATGGGGCAAGACTGAGTTCTCACTTCACTTTAGCTCTGTATTTATATGGATTGATCATGTCCATTTAAAACGCTTAGTATACAGTAGGTATTTTCTTTCAACAATTGAAAACACAAAACTTTCACTCTAAAATTCCATTCCAAGGACAGTGCCTTTTCATTCACTCAAGCAATTCTATATACAATGAATACAAGGATATATATCACCCTTAACAGCAAATGCCTTTGAGTGAAGAGTTGAGAGAATGGGGTATGAGATGCGGACTTTGACTTTGTACTTTCTTTTTATTTATTTGTTTATCTATTTATTTATTTATACAGCAGGTTCTTATTAGTCATTATACACATCACTGTATACCTGTCAATCCCAATTGCCCAAATCATCACACCACCACAAACAGCCCCCGCCGCTTTCCCCCCTTGGTGTCCAAACGTTTGTTCTCTACATCGGTGTCTCAATTTCTGCCCTGCAAACCAGTTCATCTGTACCATTTTTCTAGGTACGACATATATGCATTAATATACGATATTTGTTTTTCTCTTTCTGACTTACTTCACTCTGTATGACAGTCCCTAGATCCATCCTCGTCTCTACAAATGACCCAATTTCGCTCCTTTTCATGGCTGAGTAATATCACATTGTATATATGTACCACTTCTTCTTTATCCATTCGTCTGTCGATGGGCATTTAGGTTGCTTCCATGACCTGGCTATTGTAAATCGTGCTGCAGTGAACATTGGGGTGCATGTGTCTTTCTGCATTATGGTTTTCTCTGGGTATATGCCCAGTAGTGGGATTGCTGGGTCATATGGTAATTCTATTTTTAGTTTTTGAAGGAACCTCCATACTGTTCTCCATAGTGGCTGTATCAATTTACATTCCCAACAACAGTGCAAGAGGGTACCCTTTTCTCCACACCCTCTACAGCATTTGTTTTTTGTAGATTTTCTGATGATGCCCGTTCTCACTGATGTGAGGGGATACCTCATTGCAGTTTTGATTTGCATTTCTCTAATTATTAGTGATGTTGAGCAGCTTTTCATGTGCTTCTTGGCCATCTG
This sequence comes from Tursiops truncatus, assembly GCF_011762595.2. Classification (NCBI taxonomy): domain Eukaryota; kingdom Metazoa; phylum Chordata; class Mammalia; order Artiodactyla; family Delphinidae; genus Tursiops; species Tursiops truncatus. The sequence continues at coordinate 31,229,027 of NC_047055.1, forward strand.
TATGTCTTCTTTGGAGAAATGTCTATTTAGGTCTTCTGCCCATTTTTGGATTGGGTTGTTTGTTTCTTTACTATTGAGCTGCATGAGCTGTTTTTATATTTTGGAGATTAATCCTTTGTCCGTTGATTCATTTGCAAATATTTTCTCCCATTCTGAGAGTTGTCGTTTCGTCTTGTTTATGGTTTCCTTGGTTGTGCAAAAGCTTTGAAGTTTCATTAGGTCCCATTGGTTTATTTTTGGTTTTGTTTCCATTACTCTAGGAGGTGGATCAAAAAAGATCTTGCTGTGATTTATGTCAGAGAGTGTTCTTCCTATGTTTTCCATTAAGAGTTTTATAGTGTCAGGTCTTTCATTTAGCTCTCTAATCCATTTTGAGCTTATTTTTGTGTATGGTGCTAGGAAGTGTTCTAATTTCATTCTTTCACATGTAGCTGTTGAGTTTCCCCAGCACCACTTATTGAAGAGACTGTCTTTTCTCCATTGTATATCCTTGCCTTCTTTGTCATAAATTAGTTGACCATAGGTGTGTGGTTTTATCTCTGAGCCCTCTATCTTGTTTCATTGATTGATGTTGCTATTTTTGTGCCAGTACCATATTGTCTAGATTACTGTAGCTTTGTAGTACAGTCTGAAGTCAGGGAGTCTGATTCCTCCAGTTCCATTTTTTTCACTCAAGACTGTTTGGCTATTCGGGATCTTTTGTGTCTCCATACAAATTTTAAGATTTTTTGTTCTAGCTCCTTAAAAAAATGCCATTGGTAATTTGATAGGGATTGCAATTGAATCTGTAGATTGCTTTGGGTAGTATAGTTATTTTCACAATATTGATTTTTCCAATCCAAGAACATGGTATATCTCTCCATCTATTGGTATCATCTTTAATTTCTTTCATCAGTGTCTTATTGTTTTATGCATACAGGTCTTTTGTCTCCCTAGGTAGGTTTATTTCTAAGTATTTTATTCTTTTTGTTGCAGTGGTAAATGGGAGTATTTCCTTAATTTCTCTTTCAGATTTTTCATCATTAGTGTATAGGAATGAAAGAGATTTCTCTGCATTAATTTTGTATCCTGCAACTTTACCAGATTCATTGATTAGCTCTAGTAGTTTTCTAGTGGCATCTTTAGGATTCTCTATGTATAGTATCATGTCATCTGTAAACAGTGACAGTTTTACTTCTTCTTTTCCAATTTGTATTCCTTTTATTTCTTTTTCCTCTCTGATTGCCGTGGTTAGGACTTCCAGAACTATGTTGAATAATAGTGGTGATAGTGAGCATCCTTGTCTTGTTCCTGATCTTAGAAGAAATGCTTTCAGTTTTTCACCACTGAGAATGATGTTTGCTGTGGGTTTGTCATATACGGGCTTTATTATGTTGAGGTAGGTTCCCTCTATGCCCACTTTCTGGAGAGTTTTTATCATAAATCGGTGTTGAATTTTGTCAAAAGCTTTTTCTGCATCTATTGAGATGATCATATAATTTTTCTGCTTCAATTTGTTAATATGGTGTATCACATTGATTGATTGGCGTATATTCAAGAATCATGCATCACTGGGTGAAATTCCACTTGAGGATGATGTATGATACTTTTAATGTGTTGTTGGATTCTCTTTGCTAGTATTTTGTTGAGGATTTTTGAATCTATATTCATCAGTGATATTGGTCTGTAATTTTCTTTTTTTGTAGTATCGTTGTCTGGTTTTGATATCAGGGTGATGGTGGCCTCATAGAATGAGTTTGGGAGTGTTCCTTCCTCCGCAATTTCTTGGAAGAGTTTGAGAAGGATGGGTGTTAGCTTTTCTCTAAATGTTTGATAGAATTAACCTGTGAAACCATCTGGTCCTGGACTTTTGTTTGTTGGAGGATTTTTAATGACAGTCGTAGTTTCATTACTTGTGATTGGTCTGTTCAAATTTTCTATTTCTTCCTGGTTCAGTCTTGGGAGGTTATAACTGTCTAAGAATTTGTCCATTTCTTGCAGGTTGTCCAGTTTATTTACATACAGTTGCTTGTAGTAGTCTCTTAGGATGCTTTGTATTTCTGCAGAGTCTGTCGTAACTTCTCCTTTTTCATTTCTAATTTTATTGATTTGAGTCCTCTCCCTCTTTTTCTTGATGAGTCTGGCTAAAGGTTTATCAATTTTATTTATCTTCTCAAAGAACCAGCTTTTAGTTTTATTGATCTTTGCTACTGTTTTCTTTGTTTCTATTTCATTTATTTCTGCTCTGATGTTTATGGTTTCTTTCCTTCTGCTAACTTTGGGTTTTGCTTCTTCTTCTTTCTCTAGTTCCTTTACGTGAAAGGTTAGATTGCTTATGTGAGATGTTTGTTGTTTCCTGAGGTAGGATTGTATTGTTATAAACTTCCCTCTTAGGACTGCTTTTGCTGCATCCCATAGGTTTTGGATCGTCATGTTTTCATTGTGATTTGTCTCTAGGTATTTTTTGATTTCCTCTTTGATTTCTTCAGTGATCTCTTGGTTATTTAGTAACGTATTGTTTAGCCTCCATGTGTTTGTGTTTTTTATGGATTTTTCCCTGTAATTTGTTTCTAATCTCAGAGTGCTGTGGTCAGAAAAGATGCTTGATATGATATCAATTTTCTTAAATTTACCAAGGCTTGATTTGTGACCCAAGATGTGATCTATTCTGGAGAATGTTCCATGCGCACTTGAGAAGAAAGTGTAATCTGCTGTTTTTGGATGGAATGTCCTATAAATATCAATTAAATCTAACTGGTCTGCTGTGTCATTTAAAGCTTGTGTTTTCTTATTTATTTTCATTTTGGATGATCTGTCCATTGGTGTAAGTGTGGTGTTAAAGTCCTCCACTGTTGGGCTTCCCTGGTGGCACAGTGGTTGAGAGTCTGCCTGCCGATGCAGGGGACACGGGTTCGTGCCCAGGTCCGGGAAGATCCCACATGCCGCGGAGCGGCTGGGCTGGTGAGCCATGGCTGCTGAGCCTGTGCGTCCAGAGCCTGTGCTCCGCAATGGGAGAGGCCACAACAGTGAGAGGCCCGCGTACCGCAAAAAAAAAAAAGTCCCCTACTATTATTGTGTTACTGTTGATTTTCTCTTTTATAGCTGTTAGCAGTTGCCTTATGTTTTGAGGTGCTCCTATGTTGGGTGCATATGTATGTATAATTGTTATATCTTCTTCTTAGATTGATCCGTTGATCATTATGGAGTGTCTTTCCTTGTCTCTTGTAGTATTCTTTATTTTAAAGTCTATTTTATGTGTTATGAGTATTGCTACTCCAGATTTCTACTGATTTCCATTTGCATGGAATATCTTTTTCCATCCCCTCACGTTCAGTCTGTATGTGTCCCTAGGACTGAAGTGGGTCTTTTGTAGACAGCATATATATGGGTCTTGTTTTTGTATCCATTTAGCAAGTCTGTGTCTTTTGATTGGAGCATTTAATCCATTCACGTTTAAGGTAATTATCAATATGTATGTTCTTCTTACCATTTTCTTAATTGTTTTGGGTTTGTTTTTGTATGTCGTTTTCTTCTCTTGTGTTTCCCACTAAGAGAAGTTCCTTTAGCATTTGTTGTAGAGCTAGTTTGGTGGTGCTGAATTCTCTTAGCTTTTGCTTGTCTGTAAAGCTTTTGATTTCTCCATCAAATCTGAATGAGATCCTTACCAGATACAGTAATCTTGGCTGTAGGTTCTTCCCTTTCATCACTTTAAGTATATCATGCCACTCCTTTCTGGCTTGTAGAGTTTCTGCTGAGAAATCAGCTGTTAACCTTATGGGTGTTCCCTTGTATGTTATTTGTTGTTTTTCCCTTGCTGCTTTTAATAATTTTTCTTTGTCTTTAATTTTTGCCAATTTGAGTACTATGTGTTACGGCGTGTTTCTCCTTGGATTATCCTGTGTGGGACTCGCTGAACTTCCTGGAATTGGGTGGCTATTTCCTTTCCCATGTTAGGGAAGTTTTCGACTATAATCACTTCAAATATTTTATCGGGTCCTTTCTCTCTCTCTTCTCCTTCTGGGACCCCTAAAATGAGAATGTTGTTGTGTTTAATGTTGTCCCAGAAGTCTCTTAGGCTGTCTTTATTTCTTTCCCTTCTTCTTTCTTTATTCTGTTCTGCAGCAGTGAACTCCACCATTCTGTCTACCAGGTCACTTATCCGTTCTTCTGCCTCAGTTATTCTGCTATTGATTCCTTCTAGTGTAGTTTTCATTTCAGTTACTGTATTGTTCATCTCTATTTGTTTGTTCTTTAATTCTTCTCGGTCTTTGTTAAAGGTTTCTTGCATCTTCTCAATCTTTGCCTCCATTCTTTCTCCGAGGTCCTGGATCATCTTCATTATCATTATTCTGAATTCTTTTTCTGTAAGGTTGCCTATCTCCACTTCATTTAGTTGTTTTTGTGGGGTTTATCTTGTTCCTTCATCTGGTACATAGCCCTCTACATTTTCTTCTTGTCTATCTTTCTGTGAATGTGGTTTTTGTTCCACAGGCTGCAGGATTGTAGTTCTTCTTGCTTCTTCTGCCTGCTCTCTGGTGGATGAGGCTGTCTAAGAGGCTTGTGCAAGTTTCCTGATGGCAGGGACTGGTGGTGGGTAGACCTGGGTGCTGCTCTGGTGGGAAGAGCTCAGTAAAACTTTAATCTGCCTGTCTGCTGATGGGTGGGGCTGGGTGTCCTCCCTGTTGGTTGTGTAGCCTGAGGTGACCCAACAGTGGAGCCTATCCGGCTCTTTGGTGGGGCTAATCGTGGACTCTGGGAGGGCTCACGCCAAGGAGTACTTCCCAGAACTTCTGCTGCTTGCTAGTGTCCTTGTCCTCACGGTGAGACACAGCCACTCCCCACCTCTGCAGGAGACCCTCCAACGCTAGCAGGTAGGTCTGGTTCAGTCTCCTCTGGGGTCACTGCTCCTTCCCCTGAGTCCTGAGGTGCACACTGCTTTGTGTGTGCCCTCCAAGGGTGGAACCTCTGTTTCCTCCAGTTCAGTCAGAGTCCTGCAATCAAATCCCACCAGGCTTCAAAGTCTGATTCTCTAGGAATTCCTCCTCCTGTTGCCGGACTCCCACGTTCGGTAGCCTGACGTGGGGCTCAGTACCTTCACTCCAGTGGGTGGACTTCTGTGGTGTAAGTGTTCTCCAGTTTGTGAGTCACCCACCCAGTGGTTATGGGATTTGATTTTATTGTGATTGCACCCTCCTACTGTCTCACTGTGGCTTCTCCTTTGTCTTTGGATGTGGGGTATCTTTTCTGGTGTGTTCCAGTGTCTTCCTGTCGATTATTGTTCAGCAGTTAGTTGTGTTTCTGGTGCTCTTGCGAGAGGGAGTGAGAGCACGTTCTTCTACTCTGCCATCTTGAACCAATCTCTGTTTGTTTTTATTTTAGTTTTTTTTTTTGGCCGAACCCCACAGCATGGGGAACTTCCCTGACCAGGGATCGAACCTGTGCCCCCTGCATTGGGAGTGCAGACTTAACCACTGTACCACCAGGAAGCCCTGTTTGTTTTAAGATTCCACATATAAAAGAGAGCATGTAGTATTTGTCTCTCTGTCAGACTTTTTTCGGTTAGCATAATGCCCTCAAGGTCCATCCATGTTGTCTCAAATGGCAAGATTTCATTTTTTTATGGCTGAATAGTTTTCCATTGTATATATATATACCACACTTTCTTTATCCAGTCATCCTTTTTTTTTTTTTTTATCCAGTCATCTATTGATGAATACTTAGGTTGTTTTCATATCTTGGCTATTGTAAATAATGCTGCAATGAACATGGGGGTGCATATATTTTTTTGGAGTTAATGTTTTTGTTTACTTCAGAAAAATTACCAGAACTAGAACTACTGGATCATATAGTAGTTCTCTTTTTAATTTTCTGAGAAATCTCCATACTGTTTTCCCCAGTGGTTGCACCAATTTACATTCCCACCAAAAGGGCATGTGTTCCCTTTTTTCTAGATCATTGTCAACAGTTGTTATTTGTTATCTTTTTGATAATAGCCTTTCTGACAGGTGTGAGGTGTTATCTCATTGTGGTTTTGATTTGCATTTCCCTGATGATTAATGATGTTGAGCATCTATCCATTTACCTGTTGTCTATCTGTATGCCTTGTTTGGAAAAATCTCTATTCAAACCTTCTGCCCATTTTTAAATCAGATTGTTTGTTTGTTGTTTGCTATTGAATTGTATGAGTTATTTATATATTATATTTTGGATATTAACTGCTTGTTAGTCATACGATTTGAAAATATTTTCTCCCATTTAGTAGGTTGCCTTTTCATTTTGTTGATGGTTTCCTTCACTGTGCAGAAGCTTTTTAGTATGATGTAGTCCCACTTATTTATTTTTGCTTTTGTTGCTTTTGCTTTGGTGTCAGATTCAGAAAAAATCATCACCAAGGTGTATGTCAGGGAGATTACAGCCTAAGTTTTCCTTTTAGGAATTTTATCACTTTAGGTCTTATGTTGAAGTCTTTAATCAATTTTGAGTTAATGTTTGTATATGGTATAAAATAATGGTCGAAATTAATTCTTTTGCATGTGGCTGTCCAGTTTTCCCAACAGCATTTATTGAAGAGACTATCATTTCCCCATTGTATATTCTTGGCTCTTTGTCATGAATTAATTGACCATATATGCACAGGGTTATTTCTGGGCTCTCTATTCTGTTCCATTGGTCTTTGTGTTTGTTTTATGCCAACACTGTACTGTTTTAATTACTATAGATTTGTAATATAGTTTGTTATCAGGGAAGGTGATGTCTCCAGCTTTGTTCTCCTTTCTCAAGATTGCTTTGGCTATTCAGGGTCTTTCATGGTTCCCTACAAATTTCAGAATATTTTTTCCATTTCTTTGAAATATGCCATTGGACTTTTGATAGGGATTGCAGTGAATCTGTAGATTGCTTTGGGTAGTATGCACATTTTAACAATATTGGTTTTTCAAATCCATGAGCACAGAATATCTTTCCATTCATTTGTGTCTTCAATTTCTTTCATTAATATATTGTAGTTTTCAATATAGAGCTCTTTCACTTCCATGGTTAAACTTATTCCTAGGTGTTTATTCTTGATGCAATTGTAAATGGGATTGTTTTCTTAATTTCTTTTTCTGATAGTGTGTTATTAGTGTAAAAAGGCACAACAGCTTTTTGCATATTGATTTTGTACCCTGTGAGTTTAGTGAGTTTGTTTATTAGTTCTAACATTTTTTTGATGGAGTCTAAGGTTTTTATATATGTCTTCTGCAAATAGGGACTGTTTTACCTCTTCCATTTTAGTGTGCATACTGTTTATTTGTTTTTCATGACTAACTACTCTGGCTAGGACTTTCTTCCTTCCTTCCTTCCTTCCTTCCTTCCTTCCTTCCTTCCTTCCTTCCTTTCTTTCTTTCTTTCTTTCTTCCTTTCTTTCTTTCTCTTTCTTTTTTATTGGGGTATGGTTGTTTTACAATGTTGTGTTAGTTTCTACTGTACAGTGAAGTAGAGTACCCTGTGCTATACAACAGGTTCTCATTGGTTATCTATTTTATACATATTAGTGTATATATGTCAATCCCAATCTCCCGATTCGTCCCACTTCCCCCATCCCCCCTTGGTGTCCATACGTTTGTTCTCTACATCTGTGTCTCTATTTCTACCTTACAAACTGGTTCATCTGTACCATTTTTCTAGATTCCACATATATGTGTTAATATACAATATTTGTTTTTCTCTTTCTGACTTACTTCACTCTGTATGACCGTCTTTCTTTCTTCCTTTCTTCCTTCATTCCTTCTTCCCTCCCTCTCTCTCTCTCTCTTTCTTTCTTTCTTTCTTTCTTTTTTCTTCTTTCTTTCTCTCCCTTCCTTCCTTCCTTCCTCTCTTCCTCCCTTCCTTCCTTCCTTCTTTCCTTTCCTTTACTATTTTTTTTTTATTGAGGTATGGTTGATTTACAATATTATATTAGCTTTAGTGGTACAACATACTGATTCAAAATTTTTATAGATTATACTCTTTTTTTTGCGGTACGCAGGCCTCTCACTTTTGTGGCCTCTCCCATTGTGGAGCACAGGCTCCGGACATGCAGGCTCAGTGGCCATGGCTCATGGGCCCAGCTGCTCCGCAGCATGTGGGATCCTCCCGGACTGGGGCACGAACCTGTGTCTCCTGCATTGGCTGGCGGACTCTCAACCACTGTGCCACCAGGGAAGCCCTATACTCTATTTTAAGTTACTATAAAATATTGGCTATACTCCCTGTTCTCTACAACATATACTTGTAGCTTATTTATTTTATACATAGTAGTTTGTATCTCTTAATCCCCTACTTCTATCTTGCCCTTCTCCCCACTGGTAACTCCTAGTTTGTTCTCTATATCTGTGAGTCTATTTCTGTTTTGTTATATTCATTCATTCATTTTATTTTTTAGACTCCCCATATAAGTGACAACATATAGTATTTGTCTTTCTCTGAGTTATTTCACAGCATAATACTCTCTAGGTCCATCCACGTTGTTGCAAATGGCAAAATTTCATCATTTTTTATGACAGAGTAATATTCCAGTGTGTGTGTGTGTGTGTGCATGTGTGTATACCACCACATCTTCCTTATCCATTCATCTGTTGATGGACATTTCATCTGCTTCTATATCTTGGCTATTGTAAATAATGTTGTTATGAACATTGGGGTGAATGTATTTTTTCCAATTAGTGTTTTTTTCTTTGGCTATATACCCAGGAGTAGAATTGCTGGATCATATGGTAACTCTATTTTTAATTTTTTGAGGAAACTCCATACTGTTTTCCATAGTGATTACACCAATTTATATTTCCATCAACAGTGTACAAAATTTCTCTCTTCTCCACATCCTTGCCAACATTTATTTGTGGTCTTTTTTTTTTTTGTGGTACGTGGGCCTCTGACTGTTGTGGCCTCTCCCGTTGTGGAGCACAGGCTCCAGATGCGCAGGCTCAGTGGCCATGGCTCACGGGCCCAGCCACTCTGCGGTATGTGGGATCTTCCCGGACCGGGGTACGAACCCGCATCCCCTGCATCGGCAGGTGGACTCTCAACCACTGCGCCACCAGGGAAGCCCTGTGGTCTTTTTGATGATAGCCATTCTGACAGGTGTGAGGTCATAGCTCATTGTGGTTTTGATTTGCATTTCCCTGATGATTAGCGATGCTGAACATCTTTTCATGTGCCTGTTGGCCATCTGTATGTCTTTTTTGGATAAATGCTTATTCAAGTCTTCTGCCCAGTTTTTAATTGGGTTCTTTGTTTTTTTGATATTGAGTTGTATGAGACATTTATATATTTTGGATACTAACCCCTTGTTGGTCATATGATTTGCAAATATTTTCTCCCATTCAGTAGGTTGTCTTTTATTGTTGTTGATGGTTTCCTTTACTGTGCAAAAGCTTTTAAGTTTAATTAGGTCCCATTTGTTTATTTTTGTTTTTATTTCTTTTGCCTTAGGAGACAGTTCCAAAAAATATTTTACAGTTTATGTCAAAGAGTGTTATGTCTATGTTTTCTTCTAGGAGGTTTATGATTTCCAGTCTTACATTTAAGTCTTTAACCCACTTTCAGTTTATTCCTGTATATGCTGTGAGAAAATATTCTTTCATTCTTTTAGGTGTAGCTGTCCAGTTTTCCCACCACCACTACTTATTGAAGAGACTGTCTTTTCCCCATTGAATATTCTTGTTTCCTTTGTTGTAAATTACTTGATCATAAGTGTGTGGATTTATTTGTGCACTTTCTATTCTGTTCCATTAATCTATGTGTCTGTTTTTGTGTTGGTATCATACTGTTTTGATTGCTGTAGCTTTGTGATATAGTCTAAAGTCAGTGAGCATGATGCTTCCTGCTCTTGTTTTGGCAAGAGCAAATTGTTTTGGCAATTCTGGGTCTTTTGAGGTTCCAGATAAAATTTACATTATTAGTTTTAGTTCTGTAAAAAATGCTATTGATATTTTGATAACGATTGCATTGAATCAGTGGATTACCATGGTCATTTTAACAATATTAGTTCTTCTAGTCCATGAACATGGTATATCTTTCCATCTGTTTTGTTGGAGACAACAATTTCAGTGTCTTATAGTTTTCTGAGCCCAGGTCTTTTACCCCCTTAGTTAGATTTATTCCTAGGTATTTTATTCTTTTTGATGCAATAGTAAATGGAATTGTTCCCTTAATTTCTCTTTCTGATAATTTGTTGTTAGTCTATAGAAATGCAACAGATTTCTGTACATTAATTTTCTATCCTACAACTCTGTCAAATTCATTGATGAGCTCTACTAGTTTCTTGGTAGTGTGTTTAGGATTTTCTATGTATAGTATCATGTAATCTGGCATGTTTACTTCTTCCTTTCCAATTTGTATTCCTTTTATTTCTTTTTCTTGTCTGATTGCTCTGGCTAGGGGTTTCAATACTATGTTGAATAGAAGTGATGAGAGTGGGTATCCTTGTCTTGTTCCTGAACTTAGAGGAAAGGCTTTTAGCTTTTCACCATTGAGTATGATGTTAGCTGTGGTTATGTCATATATAGCCTTTATTATATTGAGGTATGTTCCCTTTACACGCAATTTGTTGAGAGTATTTTTTTTCATAAATGGTTGTTAAATTTTGTCAAATGCTTCTTCTGCATTTATTGAGATAATCATATGATTTTTATCCTTCATCTTGTTAATGTGGTGTATCATGTTGACTATTTTGCAGATGCTAAACTATTCTTGCATGCCTGGAATAAATCACACTTGATCGTTGTGAATAATCCTTTTAATGTATTGTTGAAATTGATTTGCTAATATTTTATTGAAGATTTTTGTGTCTTTATTCATCAGGGATATTGGTCTGTAATTTTCTTTTCTTGTGGCATTCTTGTTTGGTTTTGGCATTAAGGTAATGAACTGGGAAGAGTTCTCTCCTCTTCTATCTTTGGGAAGGGCTTGAGAAGGTTTTGTATGACTTCTTTTTTTTTTTTCTTTTTTTTTTTTGCGGTACACGAGCCTCTCACTGTTGTGGCCTTTCCCGTTGTGGAGCACAGGCTCCAGACACGCAGGCTCAGCGGCCATGGCTCACGGGCCCAGCCGCTCCGCGGCATGTGGGATCCTCTTGGACCGGGGCATGAACCCATGTCCCCTGCATCGGCAGGCGGACTCTCAACCACTGCGCCACCAGGGAAGCCCTGTATGACTTCCTTGAATGTTTGGAGGAATTCACCAGTGAAGCCATCTGATCCTGGACTTTTGTTTTTTGGGAGGTTTTTGATTACTGATTCATCTCAGCACCAAGATTCAGGCTGTTTGGAAGCTAGACCCTCTGGCAGAAGCTTTTAATAGTATGCAAATATATGCAGTCCTGTGGGACTGCAAACATAACTTCACTGTCCAGAAGGTCTGGTAGTTTTCCCCTAGGTGGCAGTCGCAAAAATTGAGGCTCCAGACAAGTGTACATGCTCCTTCTTGGAGATTCTTGTGAGTTGGAGCAAGGCAGAGTGAGAATGACAAGATGGTGTCCACAGCCTATATTTCTTGAGAGCAGCTCCATAGTCCACTAGATGTGTGCCAAACCTGAAACTTGTCCTTCAGGCTGATGCTCCTGGACAAGCAAAGGTGCATCTTTCACACAAAGACTGGGAGGTGTGCCTCAGTCTGCTGTCTGTGCAGTACCCTGGGAGTCGCAGCCTGCTAAAAGATATCTCTCTGACTGCCATAGTCCTGCGGGACCCAGGAATGCAAATCCCCCTGAGCACCAGAGCCAGGCGATCAAGGGGAATCTCCTGGGTGGCAGCTGCAAAAACCAGGGCACCAGCCTTGTGTAAGTGTAAAACTCCCTTCCAGGAGACACTGGTGCTCTGAAGACAGCAGTGGGAGAGTGTAAAGATAGGGCCTACCCCCCAAGGTCTCTGGAAGCATAATAGTTATCTTCTAGATGCATGTGTGATTGGAAACCTGCCCTTTAGGCTGCAACCATGATGATTAGCTAATAGACCTCCTCACAGAAAGACTGAGCTCTTGGATCCGTTGCCTCTTGCTGATCCCTGGAGTGGTAGCTGTTTATGAACTCTTTCTCTGTTAGTTATAGTTTGGTGGGACCCATGAGTGTAAGACCCACTGGCCACCAGAGCCAGGCATTATAGAAGTGTTCCTTGGTAGCAGGTACAAAACTTAGGGTGCCAGACAGGAGGATGAACTCCTTTCTGGGTGACAATCATTATTACAGTCCCATGGGACCAGGAATACAAGCTCCCATATCCTCCAGAGCCAGGCAATCAAGAGGCATCCTCTGGTCATCAGCCACAAAGACTGGAGCACTAGATATGTATAAATGCTCCTTTCCAGAAGATACTGATGTTTTGGAGCATGGCAAAGGAAGGGTGCAAAGATGGTTCCCACCACTCTCCATCCTGAAGAGTGTTCCAGAAGGCTCCTAGATGTGCTTGTTAAATTAGATTCCTGCCCCTCAGGCTTGTACTTTAATAAATGTAGGTGAACCTTCTTCAGTTTGAGTCTGGGAGTGATTGGCTGCCTTGAGCTGGGCACTGTGGCAGGTAAGTTTGAGTGTGTGGGCCCTTTAAGAGCTCTCTCCCAGATTGCTACAATCTTATGGGTCTCCAGATGGAAGCCCTGTTGGTTTCCAAAGCTAGATTATTTGGGGGCTCATCTCTCAGTTTCAGGTCCGAAAAGTTGGTTGCATTGTTTTGTGTGTTTTTTTTTTAACTGAGCATTTACTATGTGCCAGGTACTAACTGTTTTATTTGCTTTTTGTTTTACGTTTTGTGTGTGTGTGCGTTTGTGTGTATGTGTGTGATAAGAAGCACATAACAACTCAACAATAAGAAACAAACAAATTTTAAAATAGGCAAAAAGGTATAAACAGACACCTCATTAAAAAAGATATACAGATGCAAAGCAAATGAAAGGATGTTCAAAATCACATATCATTAGGGAATTACAGATTAAAACAACAATGGTTACCACTTCGTACCTATTAGAATGGTGAAAATCCAACACAATAAGACCAAATGCTGACGAGGATGTGGAGCAACAGAAACATTACTGATGGGAACGTAAAATGGTATAGCCACTTTAGAAGACAATTTGATAGTTTCTTACAAAAATAAACATTGTCTAGCATATTGTGCTCCTTGATATTTACCCAAATGAATTAAATACTTACGTCCAACAGAAACATGCTCAGAGGTGTCTATAGAAGCTTTGTTCAAAATTTCCAAAACTTGGTAGCAACCAAGATGTGCCTCAGTAGGTGAACTGATAAATAAACCATGGTGCATCCAGACAATGGAGTATTATTTCAGACTGAAAAGAAATGAGCTATCAAGCCATGAAAAGATATGGAGGAGACTTAAATGCCTGTTACTAATTGAAAGAAGCCAATCTGAAAAGGCTACCTATTATATGATTCCAACTATATGACATTATGGAAGAAGCAAAACTATGAAGACAGTAAACAGATCAGTGGTTTCCAGGAGTTAGTGGGGAGGAAGGAATGAATTGGCTGAGCACAGAGGATTTTTAGAGCAGTGCAACTACTCTATATGATATTGCAATAGTGGATACAGGTAATCATATATTTATCTGAACCCATAGAATGTACACCACCAGGTGTGACCCTATGGACTTTGGGTAATGATGTGTCAGAGTAGGTTCATCAGTTGTAATAAATGTACCACAAATTATTACCAAGTGTAATACATGTAATAAATGTTGTTTGGGATCTCCATACCAGGGGAGGTTGTGGTTTGTGGGAACAAGGGATATATGGGAATTCTGTGTATTCCACTCAATTTTGCTGTGAACCTAAAACTGCTCTAAAATTTAAATTATTAATTTAAGAAACACATAACTTTACCCTCTTAACAAATTTAAATGTACATTAAATATATGCACATTAGTGTACAACAGATCCATAGAACTTTATCGTCTTGCATGACTGAAACTCTATACCCATTGAACAACAACTCCTCATATTTGCCTTCCCCCAAGCTCTGGCAACCACCATTCTACTTCTGTTTCTATGAGTTTGATTACTTTAGATACCTGACATAAGTGGAGTCATGCAGTAAGTTTTTGTCATTGGCTTATTTCACTTAGCATAATGTCCTCGAGGTTCATCCATGTTGTAGCATATGACAGGATTTCTTTCTTATTTAAGGCTGAATAATATTCTATTATATCTATACATCCCCTTCTCTTTTTCCATTTATTCATCAATGGACATTTATGTTGCTTCCACATTTTGGCTATTATGAATAATGCTGCTATGAACATGGATGTCCAAATATCTCTTTGAGATCCTGTTTTCAATTATTTTGGATATATACCTAAAAGTAGAATTGCTGGATAATATGGTAGTTATATTTTTAATCTTTTATGAATCTTCATACTCTTTTCTATAGCAGCTGCACAATTTCACAATCCCACCAAGAGTGCACAGGCTCTGTCTGTGGCTCTGTAGTCCCTCTAATGCTTCAGTGCTGCCTCCACAGTCTCCGTGGCTTTCAGTATCCTCAAGGCATCCAAATGATGCCAGTTCTGTTAGTGCTCCAAATCAGGTGAGAAAGAAACTAATCCCTCAGGTAGCTCTCCAAAAAGCCATTCCCTTCCTTTTCCCCTCTCCTGAAGGAGAAGCCAGGAACCAAGCTGAGCTATGCCAGCTAAGGTGGGGTGATGGTGGTGGGGGGATTGTGGTCACGTGAAGTGTCTCTTCTTACCCGTTTCAGTGTGACTGCTTTGACCATGCATTCACTTAGGGTACTACAATTTCTTAACTGGTTTCTGGAGTTTTCACAAAGGTATTTTGGTTCATATCTCGTTGTTAAGTTGGTATCTCTGTGAGGGAACAAGTGCAAAGATGTCTTATTGCTCCATCTTTCTAGTGTCACCATCATGTTGGTGTTTTTATTGGACTACATTAAAGGTATGATTAATTTAGGGAGAAATTGCATCATTCTAATGAATATCTTTTATCCAAAAGCAGGAAATGCCTTTCTATTTATTCAAAAATAATTCTTTTGTGGTTGTCATTAATGTTTTAAAACTATCTTATAAAGTTCATGCATATTCTTGTTAAATTTATTCCTGGACATTTAATTTTTGTTATCATTGTTTTTATTGTAAATGAGGTTTATTTTCCATTCTGTATTTTAGCTGGTTGTTGTTTGTTTTACTTTATGAGAAGTTTATTGACTTTCACATATTGATTCATTGCTCAGCCACCTTACTGTATTTTCTAATTATTGTGTCATTTGTTAAATTTCAGCAATTTCCAAGTACTCAGATTTTTCCTTTTTTTTTCAGAGAAATCTGATCTACATTGTGAACACTGGAACTCATGTTTCTCTAAGGCTAAGTTGTTTTTTTTTTTCTTTTTTTTTTTTTTCTTTGCGGTACGCAGGCCTCTCACTGTTGTGGCCTCTCCTGTTGCGGAGCACAGGCTCCGGACGTGCAGGCTCAGTGGCCATGGCTCACGGGCCTAGCCGCTCCGTGGCATGTGGGATCTTCCTGGACCGGGGCACGAACCCATGTCCCCTGCATCGGCAGGCGGACTCTCACACTGCACCACCAGGGAAGCCCAAAGTTTTTTTTTTTTAATGAGATACTTAAGATCTATTCTCTTAGCAAATTTCAAGTATATAATACAATATTATTAACTATAGTCACCATGCTGTACATTAGGTCCCTAGAATTTATTCATCTTATGTTTGGAAGTTTGACTGATGTCTGCCCTTTTCTCCCACTCCTCAGCCCCTGACAATCACCAGTCTTCTCTGTTTCTATGAGTCTGTGTTTTTGTTTTTTTATTTTTTAGATTCCACATATAAGTAGACCATACAGTATTTGTCTTTCTCTGTCTGGCTTATTTCACTTAACATAATGGTATGTTAATTAATTTGATTGTGGTAACCATTTCACAATGCAAACATATATATCATCATGTTGTACACTTTAAATATACTTAATTTTACTTGTCAATTATGCCTCAATAAAGCTGGGGGAAAAAAACCCACACTAAAGCTATTACTATTCCTATTTATTTTTTCTATTTTGTATTGTTTCCTTAGGATGTTCGTTCTTATTTTTATTTTTTTTATAGGGCAGGTGTGTGTTTGATTTACTGTATAAGAGAATATCAAACATTTTCCCATGTTATTTTTTCTTGAGTATAGTTTCTCTTTTTCATGCCATTTCTTTTCCTCAAATGTTTAGTCACTTCTTAATTGTCTGTTCATATTTGTAGACGCAGCTCTAAAATTAAAGTCATTGCTAAAGTGTATTTCCTCAGGCTAACTAAGAACTCTTGTCCTCTTGTTCTATTAATACAAATTTCAGTAGTAGGAGCCAGCATTCCAATAGTTGTGATGTGGACAAGAAAGTGTTTGTGCATCTGGCAGGCTTTCCTAAGGAATGTAAAATTTGTTTGTTTTCTACCTTGGGGTTTCCCATCCACTTGGAACTTAAACATTACCTGGAGTAACCCCTCTTCTCTGGAATCAACACTTATTCTGAGAGTTTTTCACATTCCAGTGCCTTTTTTAAAGTGCTGTACTCCTGGCATTGGCCTGTAGGCAAATTTCTGAATCATTCCTTCTAAGTGCCAGGATTGGCACAGGTGTTCTATTCTAAAACTAACTAATGGACCCATTATCTATGGACTGTTTCCTCTAGCCTGAACTTCCTTTGATCTTGGGGTTATTTGGAGTTCTGGGGATAATCAAATTTTGTATGTCTGCTTATCCACCTCTTTTAGAGGAATGAACATTCTTCTTTTCTTTACCTATTTCTCTTTTTTTTAAAAAAATTATTTGTTTATTGGGCTGTGCCAGGTCTTACTTGCAGCATGTGGGATCTTCATTGCTGCATGCGGGATCCTTAGCTGCAGCATGCGAACACTTAGTTGAGGCATGCGGGATCTAGTTCCCTGATCAAGGATGGAACCCAGGCCCCTGCATTGGGAGCGTGGATTCCTAGCCACCGGATCACTGAGGAAGTCCCTGTCCACCTCTTTAAGATGGCTGGATGTCAAGCTACAATGTACTACATCACTTATCTGTTTCCATCCACTTTATACCTTCCAGATATTTCTATTGATGACATGTTTCTAGGTGCAATAGATTTTGTTTTTGTATTCCACTTGTCATTTCATTGGGATATTGGGATAGAGGGTCTATAAATGAATGTGTTCAAGAAATAATCTGGGACTGGAAATCTTTTCATCTCCCTCATCATCTGATCACTAGTAGAATACTTCTCAAAACATTGACTTATGGTCAATGTTGATCTCAATAGAAACAGATTTTGGCATCTCCTACAAATCACCTAAATTTATTTTAACCAAGAGTAAGGTAAAAACAAGGTTTGTTTTCCATGGTGGGGATCACCAACAGGTCGCTAAAAATGATTTGTTAAGAGCAGTGGCCACTTGAGAGGCATAGAACCAAGATGACGGAGTAGAAGGACATGCTCTCAGTCCCTCTTGTGAGAACACCAGAATTACAACTAACTGCTGAACAATGATCGAAAGGAAGACACTGGAACACACCAGAAAAGATACCCCACATCCAAAGACAAAGGAGAAGCCACAGTGAGACAGTAGGAGGGTGCAATCACAATAAAATTAAAACCCATAACTTCTGGGTGGGTGACTCACAAACTGGAGAACATTTATACCACAGAAGTCCACCCACTGGAGTGAAGGTACTGAGCCCCACGTCAGGCTACCGAACGTGGGAGTCCGGCAACAGGAGGAGGAATTCCTAGAGAATCAGACTTTGAAGCCTGGTGGGATTTGATTGCAGGACTCTGACTGAACTGGAGGAAACAGAGATTCCACCCTTGGAGGGCACACACAAAGCAGTGTGCACCTCAGGACTCAGGGGAAGGAGCAGTGACCCCAGAGGAGACTGAACCAGACCTACCTGCTAGCGTTGGAGGGTCTCCTGCAGAGGTGGGGAGTGGCTGTGTCTCACCGTGAGGACAAGGACACTAGCAAGCAGCAGAAGTTCTGGGAAGTACTCCTTGGCGTGAGCCCTCCCAGAGTCCACGATTAGCCCCACCAAAGAGCCGGATAGGCTCCACTCTTGGGTCACCTCAGGCTACACAACCAACAGGGAGGGAACCCAGCCCCACCCATCAGCAGACAGGCAGATTAAAGTTTTACTGAGCTCTTCCCACCAGAGCAGCACCCAGGTCTACCCACCACCAGTCCCTGCCATCAGGAAACTTGCACAAGCCTCTTAGATAGCCTCATCCACCAGAGAGCAGGCAGAAGAAGCAAGAAGAACTACAATCCTGCAGCCTGTGGAACAAAAACCACATTCACAGAAAGATAGACAAGAAGAAAATGTAGAGGGCTATGTACCAGATGAAGGAACAAGATAAACCCCACAAAAACAACTAAATGAAGTGGAGATAGGCAACCTTACAGAAAAAGAATTCAGAATAATGATAATGAAGATGATCCAGGACCTCGGAGAAAGAATGGAGGCAAAGATTGAGAAGATGCAAGAAACGTTTAACAAAGACCGAGAAGAATTAAAGAACAAACAAATAGAGATGAACAATACAATAACTGAAATGAAAACTACACTAGAAGGAATCAATAGCAGAATAACTGAGGCAGAAGAATGGATAAGTGACCTGGTAGACAGAATGGTGGAATTCACTGCTGCAGAACAGAATAAAGAAAGAAGAAGGGAAAGAAATAAAGACAGCCTAAGAGACTTCTGGGACAACATTAAACACAACAACATTCTCATTTTAGGGGTCCCAGAAGGAGGAGAGAGAGAGAAAGGACCCGATAAAATATTTGAAGTGATTATAGTCGAAAACTTCCCTAACATGGGAAAGGAAATAGCCACCCAATTCCAGGAAGTTCAGCGAGTCCCACACAGGATAATCCAAGGAGAAACACGCCGTAACACATAGTACTCAAATTGGCAAAAATTAAAGACAAAGAAAAATTATTAAAAGCAGCAAGGGAAAAACAACAAATAACATACAAGGGAACACCCATAAGGTTAACAGCTGATTTCTCAGCAGAAACTCTACAAGCCAGAAAGGAGTGGCATGATATACTTAAAGTGATGAAAGGGAAGAACCTACAGCCAAGATTACTGTATCTGGTAAGGATCTCATTAGATTTGATGGAGAAATCAAAAGCTTTACAGACAAGCAAAAGCTAAGAGAATTCAGCACCACCAAACTAGCTCTACAACAAATGCTAAAGGAACTTCTCGTAGTGGGAAACACAAGAGAAGAAAACGACATACAAAAACAAACCCAAAACAATTAAGAAAATGGTAAGAAGAACATACATATTGATAATTACCTGAAACGTGAATGGATTAAATGCTCCAATCAAAAGACACAGACTTGCTAAATGGATACAAAAACAAGACCCATATATATGCTGTCTACAAAAGACCCACTTCAGTCCTAGGGACACATACAGACTGAACGTGAGGGGATGGAAAAAGATATTCCATGCAAATGGAAATCAGTAGAAATCTGGAGTAGCAATACTCATAACACATAAAATAGACTTTAAAATAAAGAATACTACAAGAGACAAGGAAAGACACTCCATAATGATCAACGGATCAACCTAAGAAGAAGATATAACAATTATACATACATATGCACCCAACATAGGAGCACCTCAAAACATAAGGCAACTGCTAACAGCTATAAAAGAGAAAATCAACAGTAACACAATAATAGTGGGGGACTTTTTTTTTTTTTGCGGTACACGGGCCTCTCACTGTTGTGGCCTCTCCCATTGCGGAGCACAGGCTCTGGACGCACAGGCTCAGCAGCCATGGCTCACCAGCCCAGCCGCTCCGCGGCATGTGGGATCTTCCCGGACCTGGGCACGAACCCGTGTCCCCTGCATCGGCAGGCAGACTCTCAACCACTGTGCCACCAGGGAAGCCCAACAGTGGAGGACTTTAACACCACACTTACACCAATGGACAGATCATCCAAAATGAAAATAAATAAGAAAACACAAGCTTTAAATGACACAGCAGACCAGTTAGATTTAATTGATATTTATAGGACATTCCATCCAAAAACAGCAGATTACACTTTCTTCTCAAGTGCGCATGGAACATTCTCCAGAATAGATCACATCTTGGGTCACAAATCAAGCCTTGGTAAATTTAAGAAAATTGATATCATATCAAGCATCTTTTCTGACCACAGCACTCTGAGATTAGAAACAAATTACAGGGAAAAATCCATAAAAAACACAAACACATGGAGGCTAAACAATACGTTACTAAATAACCAAGAGATCACTGAAGAAATCAAAGAGGAAATCAAAAAATACCTAGAGACAAATCACAATGAAAACATGACGATCCAAAACCTATGGGATGCAGCAAAAGCAGTCCTAAGAGGGAAGTTTATAACAATACAATCCTACCTCAGGAAACAACAAACATCTCACATAAGCAATCTAACCTTTCACGTAAAGGAACTAGAGAAAGAAGAAGAAGCAAAACCCAAAGTTAGCAGAAGGAAAGAAACCATAAACATCAGAGCAGAAATAAATGAAATAGAAACAAAGAAAACAGTAGCAAAGATCAATAAAACTAAAAGCTGGTTCTTTGAGAAGATAAATAAAATTGATAAACCTTTAGCCAGACTCATCAAGAAAAAGAGGGAGAGGACTCAAATCAATAAAATTAGAAATGAAAAAGGAGAAGTTACGACAGACTCTGCAGAAATACAAAGCATCCTAAGAGACTACTACAAGCAACTGTATGCAAATAAACTGGACAACCTGGAAGAAATGGACAAATTCTTAGAAAGGTATAACCTTCCAAGAATGAACCAGGAAGAAATAGAAAATATGAACAGACCAATCACAAGTAATGAAACTTCCACTAACTGTCATTAAAAATCTTCCAACAAACAAAAGTCCAGGACCAGATGGCTTCACAGCTGAATTCTATCAAACATTTGGAGAAGAGCTAACACCCATCCTTCTCAAACTCTTCCAAGAAATTACAAAGGAAGGAACACTCCCAAACTCATTCTATGAGGCCACCATCACCCTGATATCAATACCAGACAAAGATACTACAGAAAAAGAAAATTACAGAGCAATATCAGTCATGAATATAGATGCAAAAATCCTCAGCAAAATACTATCTAACAGAATCCAACAACACATTAAAAGGATCATACACCATGATCAAGTAGGTTTTATCCCAGGGATGCAAGAATTCTTCAATATATGCAAATCAATCAATGTGATACACCATATTAACAAATTGAAGAAGAAAAACCATATGATCATCTCAATAGATGCAGAAAAAGCTTTTGACAAAATTTAACACCCATTTATGATAAAAACTCTCCAGAAAGTGGGCATAGAGGGAACCTACCTCAACATAATAAAGGCCATATATGACAAACCCACAGCAAACACCATTCTCAATGGTGAAAAACTGAAAGCATTTCCTCTAAGATCAGGAAGAGGACAAGGTTGTCCACTCTCACCACAATTATTCAACATAGTTTTGGAAGTCCTAGCCACGGCAATCAGAGAGGAAAAAGAAATAAAAGGAATACAAATTGGAAAAGAAGAAGTAAAACGGTCACTGTTTACAGATGACATGATACTATACATAGAGAATCCTAAAGATGCCACTAGAAAACTACTAGAGCTAATCAATGAATTTGGTAAAGTTGCAGGATACAAAATTAATGTACAGAAATCTCTTTCATTCCTATACACTAATGATGAAAAACCTGAAAGAGAAATTAAGGAAACACTCCCATTTACCATTGCAACAAAAAAAATAAAATACCTAGGAGTAAACCTACCTAGGGAGACAAAAACCTGTATGCAGAAAACAATAAGACACTGATGAAAGAAATTAAAGATGATACCAATAGATGGAGAGATATAACATGTTCTTGGATTGCAAAAATCAATATTGTGAAAATAACTATACTACCCAAAGCAATCTACAGTTTCAATGCAATCCCTATCAAATTACCAATGGCATTTTTTGCAGGACTAGAACAAAAAATCTTAAAATTTGTATGGAGACACAAAAGATCCCAAATAGCCAAAGTGGTCTTGAGGGAAAAAAAATGGACCTGGAGGAATCAGACTCTCTGACTTCAGACTATACTACAAAGCTACAGTAATCAAGACAAAAAAACCAGAAACATAAATCAATGGAACAGGATAGAAAGCCCAGAGATAAACCCATGTACCTATGGTCACCTAATCTATGACAAAGGAGGCAAGGATATACAATGGAGAAAATACAGTCTCTTCAATAAGTGGTGCTGGGAAAAGTGGACAGCTACATGTAAAAGAATGAAATAAAAACACTCTCTAACACCATACACAAAATAAACTCAAAATAGATTAGAGACCTAAGTTTAAGACTGGACACTATAAAACTCTTAGAGAAAACATAGGAGGAACACTCTTTGACATAAATCACAGCAAGATCTTTCTTGATCCACCTCCTAGAGTAATGGAAATAAAAACAAAAATAAACAAATGGATCCTAATGAAACTTAAAAGTTTTTGCACAGCAAAGGAAACTACAAACAAGACGAAAAGACAACCCTCAGAATGGGAGAAAATATTTGCAAACAAATCAATGAACAAACGATTAATCTCCAAAATATATAAACAGCTCATGCAGCTAAATATTAAGAAAAACAAACAACCCAATCCAAAAATGGGCAGAAGACCTAAATAGACCTTTCTCCAAAGAACACATACAGATGGCCAAGAAGCACATGAAAAGCTACTCAACATACTAATTATTAAACGCAAGTCAAAACTATAATGAGGTATCACCTCACACCAGTTAGAACGGGCATCATCAGAAAATCTACAAACAACAAATGCTGGAGAGGGTGTGGAGAAGGGGGTACCCTCTTGCACTGTTGGCGGGAGTGTAAATTGATACAGCCACTATGGAGAACAGTAAGGAGGTTCCTTAAAAAACTAAAAACAGAATTACCATATGATCCAGCAATCCCACTGCAGGGCATATACCCAGAGAAAACCATAATTCAAAACGAGTCATGTGCCACAATGTTCATTGCAGCACTATTTACAATAGCCAGGTCATGGAAGCAACCTAAATGCCCATCGAGAGACGAATGGATAAAGATGATGTGGTACATATATACCATGGAATATTACTCAGCCATAAAAAGGAACGATGTTGTTTCTTTTGTACAGGCGTCAATGGATCTAGAGACTGTCATACAAAGTGAAGTCAGTCAGAAAGAGAAAAACAGATATCATACATTAACGCATATATGTGGAACCTAGAAAAATGGTACAGATGAACCAGTTTGCAGGGCAGAATTGATACACAGATGTAGAGAACAAACGTATGGACACCAAGGGGGGAAAGCAGGGTGGGGGATTAATCGGGATACTGGGATTGACATGTATACACTAATATGTATAAAATGGATAACTGGGGCTTCCCTGGTGGTGCAGTGGTTGGGAGTCCGCCTGCCGACGCAGGGGACACGGGTTCGTGCCCCAGTCCAGGAAGATCCCACATGCCACAGAGCGGCTGGGCCCGTGAGCCACGGCCACTGGGTCTGCGCATCCGGAGGCTGTGCTCCACAATGGGAGAGGCCACAGCAGTGAGAGGCCTGCGTACTGCAAAAAAAAAAAAAAAAAAAAAAGGCTAACTAATAAGTACCTGCTGTATAAAAATATAAATAAAATAAAATTCAAAAAAATCCCAAACAAACAAACAAGTTCATAGATACAGAGAACAAATTTGGTGTTGCCAGAGGTGAGGGGTGGGGGTGGGGAGAAATAAAATTAAATAAATAAATAGGTAAATAAATTAAATAAACATGTTGTAGAAGAATATGTATCGGCATGGGAAAATGTTCACAACTTACTACTTAGAGAAAAAAATCTTGCTACAAAATAAACCATTCTGTGGGCTTCCCTGGTGGTGCAGTGGTTGACAGTCCACCTGCTGATGCAGGGGACATGGGTTCATGCCCCGGTCCAGGAAGATCCCACATGCCGCGGAGCAGCTGGGCCCATGAGCCATGGCCGCTGAGCCTGCGCGTCCGGAGCCTGTGCTCCGCAACGGGAGAGGCCACAACAGTGAGAGGCCCGCATACAGCAAAAAACCAAACAAACAAAAAACCATTTTGCTAAAGAAAATATACACAGAGAAAAACAGCCTAAAAGAACATACATTAAAATACTATTAAGAGTGTCTTTGGTGGGATTACAGGCAATTTTTTTCTTTTGAACTTCTAGATTTGCCAAGGTCCTGCATTGAACACTTCTTATTTTATAGCTTTTTTTTTTTTTTTTTTGCGGTATGCGGGCCTCTCACTGTTGTGGCCTCTCCCGTTGCAGAGCACAGGCTCCGGACGCGCAGGCTCAGCAGCCATGGCTCATGGGCCCAGCCGCTCCGCGGCATGTGGGATCTTCCCGGACCGGGACACAAACCCGTGTCCCCTGCATCAGCAGGCGGACTCTCAACCACTGCGCCACCAGGGAAGCCCTTTATAGCTTTTTGAAAAGCTTTTTATAAATGAAAAATAGCTCCCAAAGTATAATGCAAGTCATTTCATATAATATTTTCACATCTATTATTAGTCAAGGTAATGGAACCTCTTTCACCACAGAAGACTCTCAATAAAAAAAAAAAAAAGAGAGAGAGAGAGGAGGTACATTTCTTCCTTTTTCCTTTGGGCAATCAGATCAAAATACAATTGTGTTAATCTCCTAGCTAAGTGTAAATGTATTTTGCATAAGTTAAGATGATTTGTCAACTTGCATTACTGAATGTGAATTTTTGGGACTCTGAAACGGTCTAAAAAGGGAGTAATATAACTACAGAGATTTTACTTATGAATCAGAAAGCTGTTTGCTAAAACAATTTCAAGAAGGAATAAACAATTCTGGAATTATATAACCAAGGGGTGTTAATTATAGAAGAGAAGCAACAATCCTAGATTAATGTCATGTCTAAAATAAATTACTGCTTAATGTTTTAGCATTAGAATCCCCAAAGCCTCAAAAATGGAGGTCTCTTTCATTAATATTTCTTTATTAATAACAAAAATAATAATAGCTAATATTTATTGAGAGCTTACAATAAGGCAGGTATTAAGCTAAAGTGCTCTGCATGAAATATTTCTTGTAATTTTCACAGCAGTCCTATGAATTATGTATGATCTATATTTTACATGTTTCATCAAGTTATCAAAGGCTAGGATTAAAACAGAGTAGTATTGATAGTTTCGATTATATTTCTTTGACACATCAGTACTCACTCATTTTTGCAGGATCTCCAGTCCTGAAAATCTCATCTCAAAATTCGTCATTATTTCTAATAATAAAAGTTTATTATGTGCCAGGTATTATTTTAAGTACTTTATATTCATTATATCCTGTAATCCTCACTCTTACCTTAGGAGCATTTATTCCATTGACATTTAAAGTAATTTTTGATAGGTATGTACTTATTGCCATTTTATTACCTGTTTTCTGGTTGTTTTTGTAGTTCTTCTTTATTCATTTATTCTTTTTTTTTTCTTCCCTTGTGGTTTGATGATTTTCTTTAGTAATATGCTTGTGTTCCTTTCTTTTTAGTTTTTGTGTATTTATTGTAGGTTTTTGATTTATGAGTACCATAGGTTTCATACATGTTGACCCATAATTATATCTACTTGATTTAAACTGATAGTCATATAAGTTCAAACACATTCTAAAAGATCTACATTTTTTTACCCCACTCCCCTACATTTTGATGTCCTATTTTACCTCTTCATGTTTATCCCTGTTTATGGTAATTATAGTTGCTTTTACAATATTTTGGCTTTTAATCTACGTACTGGCTTATTTAAAAATATTTTTTTAATTAAGGTATGTACATTTTTTAGACATTATGCTACTGCATACTTAATAGACTACAGTATAGTGTAAACATAACTTTTATGTGCACTGGGAGGCCAAAAAATTCATGTGACTCACTTTATTGCAAAATTCAGTTTACTGTGGTGGTGTGGAAACGAACTCACAGTATCTCCAAGGTATGCCTGTGTGTATTAGGCAGTGTTAGAATCTGTTTGGCAAAGCAAAAGATCAATAAAACAGAGTCCCTTCCCTCTAGGGTTCATAATCTGGTTGAGACATTTTCAAGACTAAACTACAAAGCAATTTGTGATGTAAATATGTAAAAATTGCTAGTTTGGGTTAGGAGAGAGAGAAATAAATTCCTCCTGTGAGATCTCAAGAATGAGTATAGTGAATGTTTTATCTAGTATGGACTTTGAAAATGGGTAAGACTTCAAAAGGTAGCAATGAAGTGGAAGGATACCCTAAGTGGATGAAAATCCCCCAGTCTCGCATTGGAGTATTGAAGTGGAAGAGTGCAGGGTTTACTTGGGGAAGTGTAAATGGTATAGTTTTTGGAGAAATCAAGAAGGACAGAGGTTATACAGGTTACAAGATAGTAGGATAGGAATTGTGTGTTTTATCACTCTATACCCAGCATGGTGCCTGATAAAGATTCGTACCCAATAAATAAAGGATAGGAAATATGAATTTGAATATGGGCAAATGCTTTAATTTTCAAAACTGGAGAAAAGTTGGATCTCAGAATAGTTATAAAAGATTGATTTTCAAGCACTTGAAAACAAAAGCAATATTCATGAGGAACCAGCATGGATTTATCAATAACTAATCCTATTAGATTTTATTCCCCCACTTTTTTCATTTCCCCAACTTTTTTTTCTTTTTCTTTTTCTTTTTTAACATCTTTATTGGAGTATAATTGCTTTACCAATGGTGTGTTAGTTTCTGCTTTATAACAAAGTGAATCAGCTATACATATACATATATCCCCATATCTCCTTCCTCTTGCATCTCCCTCCCACCCTCCCTATCCCACCCCTCTAGTTGGTCACAAAGCTCTGAGCTGATCTCCCTGTGCTATGCAGCTGCTTCCCACTAGCTATCTATTTTACATTTGGTAGTATATATAAGTCCATGCCACTCTCTCACTTCGTCCCAGCTTACCCTTCCCCCTCCTGGTGTCCTCACGTCCATTCTCTACGTCTGCGTCTTTATACCTGTCCTGCCCCTAGGTTCTTCAGAACAATTTTTTATTTTAGATTCCATATATATATGTTAGCATACGGTATTTGTTTTTCTCTTTCTGACTTACTTCACTCTGTATGACAGACTCTAGGTCCATCCACCTCACTACAAATAGCTCAATTTCATTTCTTTTTATGGCTGAGTAATATTCCATTGTATATATGTGCCATATCTTTATCCATTCATCTGTCCCCGACTTTTTATTTTGAAAAATTGAAAAGATATAGAAAAATTGAAAGAATAATTCAATGAACCCATTTATATTTTATTCAGGTTCTCCAAATGTTAACATTTTGCCATATTTGCTCTCTCTCTCTTTCTATGTGTGTGTATTCTCTTTTTTTATATATATAATTTTTTTCTTTTCTTTTTTTCTGAACCTTTTGAAAGTAAGTTTCAGATAACACTTCCTTTTAAAATAAGGTTACTAGGGCTTCCCTGGTGGTACAGTGGTTGAGAGTCCGCCTGCTGATGCAGGGGACACGGGTTCGTGCCCAGGTCCGGGAAGATCCCGCATGCCGCGGAGCGGCTGCGCCCGTGAGCCATGGCCGCTGAGCCTGCGCGTCTGGAGCCTGTGCTCCGCAATGGGAGAGGCCACAACAGTGAGAGGCCCGCGTACCGCAAAAATAAATAAATAAATAAAATAAGGTTACTAAACTGGTATTAACAAACATAATGTACCTGGGGTTTCCAAAGCATTTGGTAAATAATTTTTTATATATTCACAAATGAAATGGGAAAATATGAGTCGAATGATATGATGAGGTGAGCTCACAGTTAAATTAACATCCTTAAGATTGTTGATTAATGAATCGATTTCACCCTGGAGGAAGGTCACTAGCACTGTACTACAGGGCTCTGCACTTACTGCAGTTGGAGTAAATATTTTATCTCCTACTGAGACTTTATCCCTGAATAACTCAACTCTTTTCCAGCTGTAGTCTATAGAAATCACATTGAGGGTTTTTTTAAACATCTTTATTGGAGTATAATTGCTTTACAATGGTGTGGTAGTTTCTGCTGTATAACAAAGTGAATCAGCTATATGTATACATATATCCCCATATCCCCTCCCACTTGCATCTCCCTCCCACATTGAGGGTTTGTATAAATATATTTATTCTTGCCCACCCCCAGAGATTCTGACTCAGTATGACTGGGGAAGGGCTCCAGGCATATGTGGCAGACCTTTGTGACTGAGAATCATTCATTTAGGGTAACTCTCTTCATCTGGTTGAATCTCTAGTTATCCCTACCTCCTTGCCAGTAGTTTAGATTTTAAAACCTTCAGACATTTATAACACAAAGAATTGCCTGAGCATGGTGTATATCCACCTGAATACAATAGATTTGCCAGTTTCAGGTCATCTCTTTCAACCTGCAGCAAGAGTTTCAATTAAGACTCAAAAAACTCATAGTTGTACCTTCTAGACAGGGTAGAGGCTTTTTAAAATATATTCTATTGGCTAAGATTTTTCTCCTGGAATATGGCTAAACTAGGCCTTAAATATGAAAATTCTAATGTGTGAGCGCTTCCTCTGAAATTTAGGAAGAGATGTTTGAAAGAGACCTATATTTTATAAAATGAATCCTTATATTTTCAAGGCTTTTAGGCGTTTTACTTTCTACACATAAGATGAAAATATGTTAGTAGAGGGCCAGACACTAAGCTTAGTCTCTGGAGGACACTAGGAGGATTATCATGGACTCATATAGCAAGAACCTCTCCTTCTGTGTCATGATTTATCTCCTTAATAAGATAAATATAATTTGGGGTTTTTATCTTCTCCTACGGACCGTTCTGTTTTTGAAGATCTGACTACAGTTTGAAAACCCTTTAATCTGTATGAACTCTTTGTAAATTATAAGATAATAATCAGATGACTTCAATGTTGTGGTGGGTGGGAGGTTATCAAGACCTTGCACATGGACTCTCTATGGACTGGGAGGTTGATTTTCCCATTAATCCGTCATCTAGAGTTAGTTATATAAATCAGAAAGGAACAAGAAAAAAAACTTCTGAATTTAATACTTTTAAAAAACAGTTTATGGAATGAATCTGGAACAAATTGCATACTTATCTGTATGCATCAGGTCAGTAGTATTGAATTACAGCTTGCCTTTCCCTGCCAGGGTAAAGAAAAGTAGACCACAGTGGGAATAAACTGTGTAAAGAAAACAAAACAAAATCTTAAATCTATAATGCTATTGGAAAAAGGAAGTTATGTTAACAAGCATATGTGAAAGGTAGTTTTCATTCACAGATAACTTTCCAATATTGTTTATAAAAAACTAAGAAAACTATTACCCCAGCTTCTGAAGACAATGAAAATAACCAACACCTATCAGATGCTTAATATTTGCCAGGTGCTCTTATAATTACTTTAGATCTGGGGGTTTTAACCTAGGCTGCAAATTAGAATCATATGAGGAGCTACAAAATTCCAGATGACCAGACCTCAATGGAAACCAACATCAAGCATAATGTGATTAATTCTAATGTCCAGTAAAAGGAACTAGAATGGCAACTGGTTTTGTAATCATATCACTTGAGGTAAAAAGAAATTGGGGCATTAGCTTGGAGACAACAAGATTTGGAGGGGAAATGAAAGAAATCTCCAACTTTGTGAAAGAATTTCCACTATAATTAGGATGGAGTTACTGGCAGAGCCAGAAAATTTTTTGAAATGATCTGAAAGAAGGCAGCAAAGAGATGCTGAGGTGTTTAGAAGTAAAAAAGGTAAGACTCAGGAGATAGAAGATGTGAGATATTCTCTGCTGCCACAGTTACTTGTGAACAATTGTCTGCTCTGAGTGCAGCTAGAAGGCTGCAAATCCATTGCAAATCCTAGTGCAAAGAAGAGGGCCACTGCAGGGGGACAAAGAAATCAGCATTGCTTTGGGCAGAGATTTGGAGAAGGGAGTTAAGCATGCAGCCAAAATTCTCCTCAAAATATGTGCTGCATATTGAGGATGCATGGGATAGAAGGCTAAAATTACAAGCAGAATCCCTCTGAAAATCAGAGCAGTTTCTCCAGTAGTCACATAAGACAAAGATTAGAGTTCCATGGATTAAAAAAGATAGGCTATGGAATCACTAACCAGAAGATATCTGATATATCTATATTAATATCAGATAAGCAGATTGAGAAACTTCATAATACAGAAATGATCAGTCTAAAAGTAAAATATCAAAATTGTAAATCTGTTAGCACCTAAGCAGTGAAGAATTAACTTTACCCAAATAGAGTTCTGATCATTGCTGTCAGCTACTAGGAAGTAATCTCTAGGTCCCTGGAATGTTCTTCCTGGTAGGAGTGCCTTTGTTCACCTGTGGGCTTTGGCCACCAGACAGTCTAACAATGTGATTTTTGATGGGGGCTATGAGCCACATTCTATTGGTTTTAACTTGTGGAGGAACTGGAGACTAAAGATGGGGGGGCTGGAGAATAAAGATCAGCCATGCAGGAAGTATGTGATCAAGCCCCATTAAAACCCTAGATAGCAAAAGCTTGGGTCAGCTTCCCTTGTTGGCAGTATTCTTTTAATATTGTCATACATTGGTGTCAGGAGGGTAACACACCCCTGAGGAGGATGGAAGCTTCACATTTGGAACCCTCCCAGACTTCACTCTATGCATCTCTTCCTTTGGCTGGTTCTAATTTGTACCTTTTTGCTATAACAAAACTGTAATCATAATATTTTCCTGAGTTCTGTGAGTTATTCTAGTGAGTTATTGAACCTGAGAATGATCATGGGAAACCTGAATTTGTAGCCCTCAGGGGTCCTGAACTTACGGCTGGTGTCTGATGTCAGGGTAATCTTTGGGGACTGTTCCCTCAGATTTTGCAGGATTGCCTAATGTTTTAAACACCCAATAACAGAGTTTTGAAATACAAAAAGCAAACATTGATAAAATCAAGAAGAAAAATTGACCATCATCATTGTTGGATATTTTGAACACTATAATACATCTCTCAAAGTAGTTCATGGTAGAAGTAGGAAAAAAAATCTGTAAGAACATGAAAAACCTAAAAACACAATTAACAAACTTGACCTAATATATAAATTTTATGTGAAAAATAAATCAATTTTGTTTGTACTACATACAAACTACAACAGAATATGCATTGTTTTTAAGTACATATGGACTATTTTCCCAAATTGAACAAATCTGAATGTAAAATGAACTTCAGCAAATACAAAATGCTTAAAATCATTCAGAATATGTTCTTTAAACATAGTGGAATTAAACTAAAGACAATAAAAATTTCATCTAGAATACTACAAAGTGTTTGGAAATTAAGGAATACACTTCTAAATATCTTGTGGGTCAAAGAAGAAACTAGAGTGAAAAATAGAATATATTTGAGAAGGTGGCTAATGAAAATATGGTCAAAAGCTTGAGATATGCAGCTAAAACAGTGTTTAGAAATATATAGCTACAAATGTGTATATTAGAAAAAAAGAAAGGCTGAACTTCAGTTATCTAAGTTACCATCTCAAGATAGTAGAAAAAGCAGCAAATCAACCATAAAAGAAACTAGAAGGAAATAAATAATAAAGATAAGAACAGAGTTGAATAAAATAGAAAAAGTAAATGCAATAAAGGAAATCAACAAAGTCTAAAGTTCAATCTTTAAAGGATTAATAAATTAATATACATTACTAAGACTTGAGGGGGAAAAAAGAGAAACAACAAATTACCAATGTCAGGAAAAGAGTGGGAGAAACTAGTACACAAACGAAACATTAAAAGTATAATAAGAGGACACTTCTACTTCCAGAATTCCAACATGTGGAGAAAAAAACACAAAACTGGTAAAAAATATTTTTTAAAATAACCATATAAAGTCTCTGGAAATTGTCCTAAGAATACACATAAAATGAAGAAGAATTTATTCAAGAGAGTCTACTAAATGAACATAAGAACAGTGAGAGTCTGTGGCACTTCAGCCACAACTCACTCCCTTCCTCCCCCTTACCAGATATGCTTGAAAGAAGCTCCACACCAGGAAGGTGTCACAAAGAAGATGGGGCTCCCTCTTCCCATGGCTCCCAGTTAAGGGTTTACAGTACCTCTGTAGGAGAGGCAGGTCACCAGCATTTCTCATTCTTTCCAACTCTAAGTTGAAGAGGTAAGTGTAGCTGAGAGGTTAGGGGCTCCCACACTGCAAGCAGCTCTCACTCATTGGGCAGAAACTCTAACCCAGGCATGGCAGGCGAATAATATTTGATCAAAATAGATAGAAAATATTGTTATGATGTCCATACTACCCAAAATAAGCTAACTGCAGATTCAACACAATCCCTATCAAAAGCCCAACAGCCTTTTTGCATAAATGGAAAAGGTGATCCTCAAATTCATATGGGACCCCAACAGGCCCTGAAAAGCCAAAAACAATATTGAAAAAGAAGAATTAAGTAAGAAGACTCACATTTCTCAAATTCAAAACTTACTACAAAGCTATAGTAATCAAAACATGTGATATTGGCATAAAGATAGATATATAGACAAATGAAATAGATTAGGGAGTACAGAAATAAACCCATACATCAATGGCCAGTTGATATTAGACAAGGTTCCCATGTCCACTCAATGGGGAAAGAATGGTCTCTTTACAACTGGATGTCCACATGCAAAAGAATGAAGTTAGAAGTCACACCATATACAAAAATTAACTCAAATGGATCAAAGACTTAAATGTAAAACTAAAACCATAAAAGTCTTAGAAGCAAACATGGGGGTAAAACATCATGACCTTGGATTGAGCAATGAATTTTTAGATATGACACCAAAAGCATGACCAACAGAAGAAAAAAAAGATAAATTGGACTTCATCCATATTAAAAACTTTTCTATGTCAAAGGATATTATAAAGAAAGTAAAAAGACAACATACAGAATGGGAAAATATCTGTAAACCATACATCTGATAAAGGCTTAATGTCGAGAATCTATAACAAACTCTTACAATTAAACAACAAAAGACAACTCAAATTTAAAAAATGGGAAAAGGCCTTAAATAGACATTTCTCCAGGGAAGATATTCAAGTGGTCAATAAGCACATGAAAAGATGCTCAATAGTCATTAGAGAAATGCAAATCAAAACCACAATGAGATCCCTCCCACTTCATACCCACTTGGATGGCTGTAATCAAAAATACAGAAAATAGGGCTTCCCTGGTGGCGCAGTGGTTGAGAGTCTGCCTGCCAATGCAGGGGACACGGGTTCGTGCCCCGGTCCGGGAGGATCCCACATGCCGTGGAGCGGCTGGGCCCGTGAACCATGGCCGCTGAGCCTGCGCGTCCGGAGCCTGTGCTCCACAACGGGAGAGGCCACAACAGCGAGAGGCCTGCGTACCGAAAAAAAAAAAACAAAAAAAAAAAAACAGAAAATAACAAAAAAGGATGTAGAAAAACTGAAACACTTATACATTGCTGGTAGGGATGTAAAATGGTGCAGCCACTGTGGAAAACAATTAGGTAGTTCCCCAAAAATCTAAACACAGAATTACCATATGACCTAGCGATGCTACTACTAGATATAGGCCCAAAAGAATTGAAATTGGGGACTCAGACATTTTTATGTCAATGTTCATAGAAACATTATTCACAATAGCCGAAAGAAGAAAACAACCTTGAGTGTCCATCAACAAATGAATAGATTAACAAAATGTGGTATATATATTCAATGGGATGTTATTCAGTCATTAAAAAGGAATAAAGTTCTAATACATGGTTCAATATGGAT
The DNA here is from genome assembly GCF_011762595.2 of Tursiops truncatus. Taxonomy (NCBI): domain Eukaryota; kingdom Metazoa; phylum Chordata; class Mammalia; order Artiodactyla; family Delphinidae; genus Tursiops; species Tursiops truncatus. The sequence continues at coordinate 31,262,900 of NC_047055.1, forward strand.
GAGCCTTGAAAATATTATGCTTATTGAAATAAGCCAAAGGACAAATATTATATGATTTCACTTATATGAGATATCTAGAATAGACATATACATAGAGACAAGTAGATCAGAGGTTTTCTAGGGTCTGGGGTAAGGGGAGAATAGGGAGTCATTGCTTAATGATTAGAGCCTATTTTTGGAGTAGTGAAAACGTTTTGGAACCAGACAATGGTGACGTTTGCACAACATCGTGAATGTAATGATGTCACTGAATTGTATGCTAAAAAAATGGCTAAAGTGGCAAATTTTACATTTTATATATTTTGCTAAAATTTTTTGAAAGCTTTAAAGAATACAGGAGCCCTGATTGCCCTCACCCCAGTTCACTGATAAGATGGAGGTTCTGTGGTAGAAGAACAAACCAAGAAGACTTTAGGCTATCAACACATCTAGCAGCTTGGTTAGAAAGCTGATGTATCAGTCCAAGAGAAGTGAGCTACTGTACCCTTCAGGGTAATGGCTGCAGAGATTTTGCTAAGGGGGAAAGATGGTCCACAAAAACAGAAAGTTCTGAAGATAATCCCAAAGGAACTGACTTTATTTGAGACAAAGTATAGGGAAATTAAACTTCAGGGTTCTCTCAAAATAGTGGAAATTTTGGTGGTAAGCAATCAAAAAAAGGCTGCTAGCACCATGAGAGGAAGGTGATAAACCATATGCCAGCTAGTGTATGAGAGAACATAAGGGAAATAAATATCTAAGAAGTGCCCTCCAGGAATCAGAACAATCCACAAAGACTGACCTCAAAAACTACCCCTGCCAAGGGAACAAATTTATTTGGTTGAGGTTGACTATAGAGCAGTATATTCCCTGTGGCATTGTCAAAAATGGAGCAATCAGTCACCAATTATTGGGACCTAAAAGCTGGGTATGAGAACAACAGAGGCAGAAATCTTAACAGAGAGATCCAGAAAAAGACAGTCAACAGGAGTCCTGCTGAATCCACTGTCATCTAAGGGTTACTGTACATGTGCCCAAGGCTGCACCCCTTAAGGAGAAACATCGGAGGCTTTACACTGTGGGGGAAATAGAGTTCACTAAAATAATCCAGCCAGTCACCAAACAAATAAAAAGGCAAACAACAACAATAAGAGCTCTCGAGGAAGGAGGGGAATCACTATCTAGAGTTGCCACAATAAATTACCTGAAATGTCCAGTTTCCAACAAAAAATTATAAGACGTGCAGAGAAGCAGGTACATGTGATTCATCCACAAGGGAAATAAGCAAGCAATATAATCGGTCTGTGACAGAGAACAGATATTAGGTTTAACAGGCAAAGACTTCAAAGTGACCATTATAAATATGTTGAAAGAACTAAAACCATGCTTGAAAATGTAAAGGGAAGTATGACAACAATGTAGCATCAAATAGAGAATATCAATAAAGAGGTAGAAATTATTTAACAAAAACAAAATGGAAATTCTTGAGTTAAAAAGTACAATAACCAAAATTAAAAATTCACTAGAAGAGCTCAACAGATTTGGAATAGCAGAAGAAAGAATACATAAACTTGAAAATAGATAGATAAAATTACACAATCCAAAGAACTGAATCTATAAGCATTTTAAGAAGTTAACAACATTAAGGAAACTTTGGGTAGACTGACCTAAAAATAGAAAAGATTAAATTACTAAAATGAAGATTGAAAGAAGGAACGTTACAAAGGAACATATAGAAATTATAAAAGACTATATGAGAATATTATAAACAGCTGTATGATAAATTACATAATTTAGAAGAAACAGACAAATTGCAGGGAAGACAGAGACAAAAAGAAACAGAAAAATCTAAATGTCCCTATAACAAGATATTGAACTGGTAACAACAACAGCAAAAATAATCCAAAATGACAAGCAAAGGACCAGATGTTTTGACTGGTGAATTCTCCCATACATTTAGAGAAAAATTAATACTGATTCTATATAATCTCTTCCAGAAAATAGAAGAGAAGGAAATACTTTCCAACTCATCCTGATACCTGGATCTGCTGGGGGCGGGTTTGGAGGTTGCACCTGCAAGAACCAGCCTGAAGACTGGGTCCATGGGGCTGACCTGGTTCTGGGGTGGGCCTAGTACCTGAGTCCTTGGGGATGGGCTTTGTACTGAGTCCACAGGGGGCAGTTTGGTGCCGGGGTCCACTGGAGCTCATCTGGAGGCTGTTTGTGGGTTCTGGCCTAGTGCCTGGAACTGTGGGGGCCAGACTGCTACTGGGGCAGTCCTGGAGCCTGGGACTTCAGGAGCAGGTCTAATGCCTGGGGCCATAGATGCTGACCTGTTGCTGGGGCAGACCAGGATCCTCAGGCTGCAGGACCAGTCTGGCACTGGTCTTCAGGTGTTGGCCTAGAATCTGGGACTATAGGGCCTGACCTGGTGCAGGAGGGGTTAGGAGACTGGGACTGCTGGTGCTAGCCTGGAGCCCAGGGTCATGGGGGCCAGCCTGGCACTGGGGTGGTCCTGGAGACCGGGTCTACCGGGGGAAGTCTGGAGCCTGCATGAGCCCAGAGCCTGGTTCCACCAGGGCCAGCCTGGAGGCTGTGTCTATGGGTGTCAGCCTGGTGCTAGGGCAGGCTGGCAGGCTGGGTCCACAGGCACCAGAGTTCACAAGTGCCAGTCTTAAGCCTAGGGCCATGGGGGCTGGCCTGGTGCCAGAATTCACTAGGACATGCCTCTTGCTGGGGGTCCACAGTGAAGTCAGTGCTCACTTTACTTTCTTTCCCCCATGGGATGGTGTCTTTCTACATGCTGGCCTGCTTGGGCTTGAGGGAGTGATGATGGGTAATGTGAGATTGTCCTTCCCACCCTTTTTAATGCATCTTTTCTTATTCCTATATTCCACCCAGAGGTTTTAATCTCTCACCTGGAATCCTTAGCTCTTATGAAGATATTTTCATTCATGGGTAGTTGTTTAAATTGATGATTCTACAAAGAGACAAATGCCGGACACTCCTGTTCCACCATCTTCCTAATGTCACTCCCTCTATTCAACTTTGTATTATGGGTTCTAGCAAGAAAAAGAAAAAAGCATTCAGATTGGAATGGAAGAAGTGAAACTATCTTTTTTTGAAAATGACATGATCTTGTATATAAAAAGAAATCCTATGGAAGCCACACCAAAAACTTATTGAAACTAATAAACAAGTTCAACAATATCAGAAAACAAGATCAGTATACAAAAGTTAACTTTATTTCTATATACTTAAAATGAACAATCTGAAATTTAAATCAAAAAAATTCCATTTACAATAACATCGAAAAGAATAAATTTAACAAAAAATGCAAAAATTTTACTCAATACTACAAACATAGTTGAGAGAAGTTAAAGAAGACCTAAATAAATAGAATGACATAAATAATAAATTGGAATGTTTAATATTAAATGGCAATACTACCCAAATTCATCTACAGAGTCAATAAAATCCCTACCAAAATTCTACCTCTTTTTCCTGTGGAAATTAAAAAGCTGATCCTAAAATTCATATGAAAACACTAGGGCCCAAAATAGCCAAAAATATCTTGACAACAAACAATGTTGGAGGACTTACACTTTTTGATTTCAAAACTTGGTACAGAGCTATAGCAATCAAGACAGTATGGTACTGGCATAAGGATAAACATTAGATCAATGAAACAGAATTGAGAGCCAAGAGATAAACCCTTACATTTATGGTCAAATGCTTTTGGACAAGGGTACCAAAACACTTCAATGGTGAAAGAATAATCTTTTCAACAAATTATACTGGGACAACTGGATATCCACATGCAAAACAATGAACCATGTACAAAAAATTCATTCAAAATGGATCAAAGCCATAAATGTAAGAAACTATAAAATTCTTAGTAGGAACATAGATACAAATCTTTGTAACTATGCATTGGGCAAGGGTTTTCAAAATATGACACCAAAAGTTCAAGCAAACAAAGGAAAAGCAGATAAATTGAATGCTTAAAATTCAATAAAAAGACAAATAACTGAAAAATTGCCAAAGGATATGAATAGACATTTGCCAAAAGAGGTATACAAATGACCAATAAGCACATGAAAAGATAATCCACATCATTAACCATCAGGGGAATGCAAATCATACCACAATGAGGTACCACTTCAACCCCAGTATGATGGCTATAAACAAAAAGATATAATACCAAGTTTTGGCAAGGATATGGAGAAATTGGAACCCTCATACACTGCTGGTTGGATTTTAAAATGGTACAGCCCTTTACTGACACTTAAAACTTATAACAATAAGGTATATAAATGTCACAATATCTCTAAATCAAAGATTTTAGGAGCAGTAACACATTTTTTTGTTTCATTTCCTTTGTTGCCAGGTATCTCCATCTATGCTTTTTATATGGCTATTTGTCTATCTCCACTGCAATCTTTCTACAACCCTCCTTTCCTCTTGGTACCTTTTAATAGACTGAGGAAGGAATTTTAGCTCCAGTTCTGCCACTCTAGCTGTTTAACCTTAGACAAATCATGCATTCCCTCTGAATCTGTTTACTCATTAGGAAAATGAGAATAAAATATTTTCTTTATCTCACAGGATCATTTTGAAAATCAAATGTAAATGTATGACTGCCTTATAAATTCTAAACCAACAGACACACTTAAGTCATTATTAAATGTAAGAAATTTGCTAGCGATAATGTAGAACCAAAGTATATTTTTTTAATATATTTTTTAAATTTTATTTACTTTATTTTATTTTTGGCTGAGTTGGGTCTTTGTTGCTGCACGTGGGCTTTTCTCCGGTTGCAGCGAGTGGGGGCTACTCTTCGTTGCGGTGCACAGGCTTCTCATTTTGGTGGCTTCTCTTGTTGCAGAGCACCAGCTCTAGGCACGCAGGCTTTAGTAGTTGTGGCACACGGGCTTAGTTGTTCTGCAGTATGTGGGATCTTCCCAGACAAAGGCTTGAACCCGTGTTCCATGCGTTGGCAGGAGGATTCTTAACCACTGTGCCACCAGGGAAGCCTTATTTTTTTAATATTTACTTTTTTATTTATTTATTTATTTTGGTCACACTGGGTCTTAGTTGCAGCACACAGGATCATCGCTGCAGCATGTGGGATCTTTTAATTGCAGCATGCGGACCTCTTAGTTGTGGCATGAAGACCCTTAGTTGCAGCATGTGGACTTCTAGTTGAGGCATGCATGTGGATCTCGTTTCCCGACCAGGGATTGAACCCAGGCCCCCTGCATTGGGAGCGTGGAGTCTTACCCACTGGACCACCAGGGAAGTCCCCTGAAGCATATTTTTATCATTAGTAGTATTGGCTGTATAGAAAAGTGTGTTCTGTTATTGTTATGTTAATGGGTAATTTTATCATCTTTTTCTTCTAAAAAAAGCACAAGTTGCATTTTTATATATGTAGTCTTTAATTGATTTTTTCTCTGCCTGTGGATCAGTGAGTTTTGATAAATAAATCAGTTATCATCCTTGCTCTATAAAATACATCAGCAAATAAAAATTAACTTTTTCTCAATTTTACAAAATGTATTATCTTTCTGGAAAGTGATTAGGTCAGCTTGTTCATAATCCAAGAAAATTCTACTGAATCTTCCTGCCCATTCTCTCAGTTGATATATGTACTATTCCTAGGTTACCAAAAACATGTAAATAAAAACTTTCAAAGACAGTCAACAGAAACATTCCCATTGGTAGTACCAGAACAAAGGAAAAGAAAAATGAACTGTCCCTAAGAAAAACTATCTCCCACCGTATTCTCTGCCAATGTCACAATGACTTGGTGGTTTCAAGGTCAAAATTCAAGGACTGAATTGGCATATAATTATAATACTTCAGAAAGCAAAGAATTGGAAAGAAGTTGTTGAGATTCAGAGGTACTCCCAGGTTTCTAGGTGCAGCTTGCCTTGATGTCACTCATTTTTCAAGTTTTAAGTGACCACCTGAAGGATTACCTTAGGAGGAGCTAAAGAGAAGACCCCATACACTTTTTTCTGCCTAGCAAATTCTTGTCATATTTTACAACTGCCCTCTGTGTATGGTGCTCTAGATGCACTGACCTAAAAGAGTTAAATGTGGAATTTTCATATTCCAACTTAGGGTCAGTGATCTGATTTAGCAGAGATAAAGAGAAAGAGGTGGCAGTTCAAGAACTCTGTTTAGATATGGGAACATATGTATATGTATAACTGATTCACTTTGTTATAAAGCAGAAACTAACACACCATTGTAAAGCAATTATACCCCAATAAAGATGTTAAAAAAAAAAAGAACTCTGTTTATAGGAAAACACTGTCATAAGGGGAAAAAGCAATTTTAATATCTACGTGAACCCTAAAGAAACAATAAGTAATATAGAACAAATATCAACATGACCTAAGGGTAGGGAAGCTTTTCTTAAACAAATCACAAAAGCACAAAACAAAAGATTGATAAAATTTGTCATTCAAAGAAATGGACTTCAAAAAAGAATTATAAATACAGAAAAACAATCAGTAGACTGGGAAAGGATATTTGTAATATATATATCTGAAAAATTAGGATACAGAATATATAAACAGTACATATGAATAAATCAGAAAAGTTCAAACAACCAAAGAGAAAAGCAATCAAAAATTATAGGCAGGCAATTCACACATGAGGAATATTAAATAGAAAATAAATGTATGAAAAGATGTTCAATCTATCTAGGAAAATCAGCATGTTTCATGAAAAGTGCCTGTTCTTTTAAAGTGCCTACTATAAAAGGATATATGTATATATTTTTCTCTGAATGTGTTTTGTTGTTATTATTTTTATTGTTTGGCCTATTTTTTTTTATTCTTTAATTATTATTATTTTAACAATAGCTTTGTTGAGATAAATTTACATGGAAATTTACTACATTAAACTGTACAATACAATGGTTTTTGGTATATTCACAGAGTTGTGCAAGCATCATCACTATCTAATTTCAGAATATTTTCATCACCTGAAAGAGAAACCCCATACCCATTACCAGTCATTCCCTATTCTGCTGTCATTCTCAGTCCATGGCATCAAATAAACTACTTTCTATCACTATGAATTTGCCTATTCTGGACATTTCACATAAATGTAACCAGACAATATGTTGCCTTGTGTATCTCTTTCATATAGCATAGTGTATTCAATGTTAATACATGTTGGAGCATGTATCATTAGTTCATTACTTTTATTGTTGACCAATATTTGATTTGTGGATGTAACACACTTTATTGATCTATTCATCAGCTGATGGACATTTGCCTAGTTTCCAATTTTTAGCTATCAAGAATAATGCTGCTGTGAACATTGATGTAGAGTTTTTGGTACGGACATATGTTTTTATTTCTCTTGGTTATATACCTAGGAGTGGAATTGGTGGGTCATATGTAACACAATGTTTAACTTTTTGAGAAACTATCAGACTGTTTTCCAATGGAGCTGCACCATTTTACATCCCCACCAGCAGTGTATGAGGTTTCAGATTTCTACAGATCTTCACCACCACTTGTTATAGCTTGTATTTTTTATTTTATCCATCAATGTCACTGAATCTTTCTTGTACCAGTTCAGAACCACTCTTGAGTTCCTCTCGTATATTTTTAATTTCAGGTTATTGCATATTTGGACTCCAGAATTTCTATTTGGTTCTTTTTTTATAAATTCTTTTTCTTGATATTTTCCATTTGGTGAAATACTGTCCTTTGATTCTTTAGACCAAATTTTCTTTATTTCTTTAAATTTATTCACAATAGCTGATTTTAAATCTGTTTTTTTTGTAGTAAGTCCAACATCTGAGTTTCCTCAGGCACAGTTTCTATTGACTTAAATTTTCCTGTATATGGGTCATATTTCCTGGCTCTTTGTTTTGTTTTTATATTTTTAATTAATTAATTAATTTATTTATTCATTTTTGGCTACATTGCATCTTCGTTGCTGCATGTGGGCTTTCTCTAGTTTCAGAGAGTGGGGGCTACTTTTCGTTGCGGTGCACAGGCTTTTCATCATGGTGGCTTCTCTTGTTGCAGAGAACAGGCTCTAGGCACGTGGGCTTCAGTAGCTGTGGCTCGTGGGCTCTAGAGTGCAGGCTCAGTAGTTGTGGCACATGGGCTTAGTTGCTCTGCAGCATGTGGGATCTTCCTGGACCAGGGCTCGAACCCATGTCCCCTGTATTGGCAGGTGGATTCTTAACCACTGCACCACCAAGGAAGTCCCTTTCCTGGCTCTTTGCACATCACAATTTTTTTTTATAAAACTAGACATTTTAAATAATATAATGTGGCAACTGTGGAAATCAGCCCGCTACCCCTACACTGCTGAATTTGTTGGTTTTGATGTTTGTTGCTGCTTGTTATTCTTGTTTTTGTTTCTTTTTTAGTGAGTTTTCTGAACATTACAGAAGTGCTCCTCCTTCACTTACTAACGCATGAAATATCATTTTTTGGATATGAATAAATAAATATGAAAAAAATTATAAATTATCTCAGGGAATAATATGCAATAACTTTAAATTAGTGGTTACTTCTGGATTGGGTGAGGATCTTCAGCTTTTTCTGGAATCTTTTTTTCTTTTTTTTTTTGCGGTACACGGGCCTCTCACTGTTGTGGCCTCTCCCATCGCGGAGCACAGGCTCTGGACGCGCAGGCTCAGCGGCCATGGCTCACGGGCCCAGCAGCTCCGTGGCATGTGGGATCTTCCCGGACCAGGGCACGAACCCCTGTCCCCTGCATAGGCAGGCAGACTCTCAACCACTGTGCCACCAGGGAAGCCCTGGAATCTTTTATTACATTAAAAGAGAGAATAAAAGAAAGAGAGAGAGATCTGAAGCAAAAATGGCAACTGTATCTGTATCTATGCTAGTTTGTATCAAATCTTAGTGATGGAAACATGGATGTCTGTTGTATTATCTTCTATATTCTATGAAGGTTTGAAATATTTCATAATTAAAATTTAAAATTTTTCATTGTTCTTCATAGGTGAAATATAAAAAAGTACTGACATTCAGAAACGTTATAATTTTTATTTTTTCCCATATACTTTTGCTACTCAAATTTTTTTCTGTAAACCAGCCTCATCAGCACCATATAGAATCCTGTTAGAAATGCAGAAACAGGCTACATCCCAAACTGAATTAGAATCTTCATTTTAACAAAATTTTCAAGTGATTTATAATAGCACATTAGAGTTTCAGAAAGATTGTTATATGCCATTTGGTCATTTATTTAAACAGTGGTATTATGGCTATAAATAAGATAATAAATGTGAAAATATTCTATACATTGTGAAGTCCTGTGCAAATGGAAACTAATATAGCCTAGTTAGTTAGTAAATATTGGGATCCAAGCCCCAGAAAACAAGTACAAATCCAATCTTGGCTATTTGCTAATTGGCAGTTTGGGACAAGTTACTTAACTAACCTAACTACACTGCAACTCTTTCCTCAGCTATAGCATGAGGTTAATATCAATATCTACCTTGGAGTTGTTTTCAGGATTCAAGGAGATTAATGCATGTGCAGCACTTAGCACGGTGCCTAGTTCCTAGAAAGTGCTTAATAAATTATATTTATTATAATTAATATTAATAACTACCAAACACTGACTGAGCTCTTAGATATAGACTTTATCATGGATAAGTTTTTCTACTTTAAAATTCTTTGGGTTATTGAGAATTCAGAAATGGCAACTAAAGACAAATTATTCTAATGCCGGTTGTAGATTTTAAATTGCAGTTTTCTGTTTACAGGCTTTTAATTCTCTATTATGACTCTTCCTTTATTGAATTCTCTTCCTCCTGTCATCCTGTGGGTGTTTACAAGGGCTTTAACCTCTTTTCCATTTTTCCTGTTTATGCTCAGCTCTTCGTTGAGCTCACTGTACTCCCATGGCTTCAAATACCAATATTATGTTGATGACTCCAAGTTCTACATTTCTAGAGTAGCTCCCTGGGCTCTAGTTCTGTAACACCAAGTTCCTGCCTGAAGGACTTCTTCACATAGGTATCCCGCATGACTTTAAACTTGACAGATGCAAGGAACAGTACAAATTCTACCTAAAACTGTTTGTTCTAGGCATAAAATGCAAGAATAATACAAATTTTAATTGTATAATTATATAAGTACATGAATAGCACAAATACAAAAACAATTTAAATGATACAAAAAAAATTAAAAACATTCCTTTCTTAAAAAGATTTTGATATCATAAATGGAAAGCATTAAGCAAATGTACATACTCTTTGGCTTACTAATTCAACTCTGAGGAACTTATCCTAAAAAATATTCACAAGTGCAAATAAATATTTACAGAAAAGTATGTTCATCATAAAATTACTTACAATACCCCAAATTGGGAACAACCTAATTTCCAACAATAAGGATTTGGTTAATGGATACATCCATAAGAAAAATTAGTTTAGAGACATAATATTTAATAGCATGAAAGAATCATCAGATTATATAATGGGAAAAAGATGATATAGGAAAAAGTGAAATATCATTAAGGTTACCAATTTTAGTAAATAAAAGTAAGGACCCAAGTTTTATTTGAATTTTAGATAAATAACAAATAATTTATTAGAAGTATGTCCCTGCCCTACATCATTTTTAGCCCAAGCAGAGACAGACAAATAAACAGATATTATCAATACAGTTTTATGAGTGACAAAATGGAAGACAACATAGAGTACTTTTGAGTAAACATTTAAAAATTACCTAACCCAGTTTGGTATGTGTCTGTGAAGACTTCACAGAAGAGATGGCACCTTTGCCAAATTTTTCAAGTGTGAATAAAACATGTCAGCTAAGGAGATAGGAGGAGGAAGAAGCCTGAGGTAAAATAAAGCATGGTCCATTTAGAAAATTAACCAACATGCTCCAAATCAACCAATGGATTATAGAAGAAATCAAAAATGAAATAAAATATATCTTGAAACAAACCAAAATAGAAATGAAATGTACCAGAACTTATAGGATGCAGCAAAAATAATTCTAAGAGGGAAGTTTATAGTTTAACACCTTCATTTTAAAAAGAAGAAAAATCTCAAATAAGCAACCTAATTTCAAATCTCAAAGAACTATAAGAAGAACAACAAACTAAGCCCAAAGTTAGTAGAAAGGAAAGAAATAACAAAGAGCAGAAATAAATTAAACAGAGATAAGACATCAGAAAAGATCAACAAAACTAAGAGTTGGTTTTGTGAAAATATAAACAAAACTGATAAAACTTTAGCTAGAATAACTAAGAAAAAGAGAAGATGCTACTAAATAAAATTAAAAAATGAAAGAGGAGACATTACAACTAATACCACAGAAATAAAAAGGATCAAAAGAGAATATTATGAACAATTATATGCCAGAAAATTGGGTAACCTAGAAAAAAACAAATTCCTAGTAACATACAATATACCAGAACTGAATTATGAAGAAATATGAAATCTGAACAGAATAATAATGAGTAAAGAGATTGAATCAGTAATCTAAATCTGTCAAGAAACAAAAGCCCAGGACCAGATGCCTTAAGTTATGAATTATACATAACATTTAAAGGAGAATTAATACCAATCTTCCTCAAACTCTTCCCAAAAATTTAAGGCTAGAGAGCACTTCTGAACTCATTTTACAAGGCCAGCCTTACAATCATGCCAAAGCCATACAAGAACACTACAAGAAAAGGAAATTATAGGCCAATATACCTGATGAACATAGATGCAAAAATCCTCCACAAAAATGCTATCAGACTGAATTCAACAACATGTTAAAAGGATTATACACTATGGTATATCAAGTGAGATTACTCCCAGTGATGCAAGTATGGCTCAACATATGCAAATCAGTAAGTGTGATACACCATATTAACAGAATGAAGGATAAAAATCACATGATTATCTTTAAAGATGCAGAAAAATCATTTGACAAAATTCAAAGCTCTTTTATAATAAAAACTCTTACATTAGGTATAGAAGAAATGTACCTCAAAACAATAAAGGCCATATATGACAAGCCCACAGCTAACATCATACTCAGTGATGAAAAGCAGAAAGCTCTTCTTCTACAGTCAAGAACAAGGCCAGGGTGATCACTTTCTCCATTTCTATTGAACATAGTACTGGAAGTCCTAGCCAGAACAATTAGACAAGAAAAAGAAATTTTAAAAAAGAAAGTAAAATTGTCTCTGTTTGAAGATGACATAATCTATATATAGTAAACTTTAAAGATTTCCCCTAGAAAACTATTAAACTAATAAATGAATTCAGGGAACTTCCCTGGTGGTCCAGTGGTAAGGAATCCACCTTCCAATGCAGGGGATGTGGGTTTGATCCCTGGTCAGGGAACTAAATCCCACATGCCACAGGGCAACTAAGCCCCTGTGCCACAACTACTGAGCCCACGCACCTCAATGAGAGAGCCCGTGTGCCATAAACTACAGAGCCCATGCACTCTGGAGCCCATGCACCACAACTACAAAGCCCAAGCACTCTGGAGCCCGTGCACCACAGCTACAGAGAGAAAACCTGCACACCACAACTAGAGAGAAGCTAAAGTTTCAGGACACAAAATAAAAATACAAAAATCAATAACATTTCTATACACTAACAACAAACTACCCAAAAAAGAAATTAAGAAAACAATTCTATTTACAATAGCATCAAAAAGAATAAAATACTCAGGAATAAATTTAACCAAGGAGGTGAAAGATCTGTACACTGAAACTATGAAACATTGATGAAAGAAATTGAAGAAGACACAAATAAATGGAAAAGATATTCTGTGTTCATGGATTGGAAGAATTAATATTATATATATATATATATATATATATATATATATATATATATATATATATAATGGAATATTATTCAGCTTTAAATAAGAAGGAAATCCTACTGCCTGAAACAATATGGATTAACCTGAAAGGCATTATACTAAGTGAAATAAGCAAATATCACAGGATCTCAATTATGTGAAATCTTGAATAAAGTCAAACTCACAGTAACAGAGAATAGAATAGTGATTACCAGAGGCTAGGGGGTCTCAAATGGGAGATATTGATCAAAGTGTACTTTCAGTTATAAGATGAATAAGTTCTGGAGATATGACTAATAATAATGTATATTTGAAGTTTGCTAAAAGATTAGATCTCAAGTGCTCTCAGCACACAAAATAATGACAGTTATGTGAGGTGATACATATATTAATTAGCCTGATTTGGGTGATTATTTTACAATGTATACATATACCAAAACATTACATTGTATGCCTTAAATATGTACAATTTTTATTTGTTAATAATACTTCAATAAAGCCAAGAAAATAAGTAAATTCTGTAAAATGGAAAAAGAAAAAGACATATACAAGACAGGCTTTATTAAAATCCATGTCACAAAGCCAAAATTCATTCTCAGCAACCGGTTGTCTCTACTGGTGGCTTAGGTCCACTCTAGCCTGGCACCCCAAGGTGGCCTTGGCCTGCAAAGGTGAAAAGTCAGAATTTTAGCTGATGTTGTAAATGCAATTTCTACTCCCACTGAGACAAGTGCTATAGATTGAATATGTCCCCCAAAATTCATATGTTGAAGCCTAATCCCCACTGTGACAGTATTAGAGATGGAGCCTCTGGGAAATAATTAGGTCATGAGGATGGAGCCCTCATGAATACTATTAGCGCCCTTATAAGAAGAAACATGAGAGAGCTTGCTTCCTCTCTCTCTGCTCTCTGCCATGTGAGGATATCAGAAGACAGCCATCTGCAAACCAGGAAGTGGGTCCTCACCAAACACTGGATGTGCCAACAACTTCGTCTTGGGCTTTCCAGCCTCCAGAACAAACTTGTCTCAGTGGGAGTAGAAAAAGAAATGTCTATTGTTTAAACGATCCAGTGTATGCTATTTCCTCAGCTATAGCAAGAGGTTAATATCCATACCTACCACTGGGAAAGAAAAAGCTCAGAATTATTTTTAGGAGGGTCTCCTTTTTTCTGCAAATATAGAAGTCCTAAGGAAAGATGATTTCATTTATAGAGTTTCCACCTCTGCAGTCAGTGCCTTGAGATTTCTCTCCTAGGAATCCAATGTCTACATGCTAAAGGAATATATCTGATAATTTATTCAGACTAAGATTTTAGTGATAGACTTTTATAGAGCTTTAAAAGACTGTCAAGGATGGGGAAGGGCCAGTGCTTAACTTTAAAAAAAAATGAATCCTTTTGGAGAACAGGTAAAGATGTTTTGAGGGATCCCTCAAATCATACCTCTAAGGCACCAGACTGCAAGTC